>NW_027185791.1:10088667-10115257 GCF_028583685.1 Petaurus breviceps papuanus | reverse complement strand
CATGATTTTCATTCATCACTCTCATTTTCCTTCCCAAATTTTCCTCTATATTTCTTATTTGATTTTCAAAATCACTTTGCACTTTTCATGACCTAAGACCAATTCATATTTTTGGAGACTTTGGATATAGGAGCTTTGATTTGTTTCCTTCTTCTGGTTGTATATTTTGATCTTCTTTGACACCAAAGATTCTATATTCTGAGGACCTCCCCACCACCCACTGTTTTTACATTTTCCCAGATAACCAGTTAACTTTTTACTAACTCTTCCTGAGTTAGGGCTATGCTTCCAGTTTGGAGGGAGTACTGTCCCAAGCTTCAGGGGTTTTGTGCAGTTGTTTTCAGAGGTACTTCTAGGGACCTGAAAATATTCAGCTCTTCTAAGTTGGCATTATCAAATGAGAGGTCTTTACTCTTCTCCTGGCCTGTGCTTTGGTCTGTGAGTGACCACAAGCACTCTTTTCTACTTCAGAACTGTGAGGAGTATTCCTCTTTTACCACCACCACTATTTCCACCACACCAGCACTTGTCCATGCCCTGGGACTGCTACCCAGGACTATGACCCATATACAAGCACAGGCAAAGCTCAAGAATCCTGCCTCCATCTCAGCAAAGGTATCACTGCAGTCCCACTCTGATCAATCACTAGATACCCCCATAGTCTGTGGGCTGAGAGTTTCAGAAGAAGCAATGGGCCACCACCAGTCTTTTTTACTGACCTCAGTTATATTTGGCATTTGTGGGTTGAGAAATCTGGAAACCACCACAGGTGCCAGTGATTCAGTCCCTTGAAGCCTCTTCAAGTTTTGCTGGGGCTGGTCTCTGCTGGCACAATTTGCACTGAATTGTGTTTCACTTTCAGACTTGTGCAGTAGACCATTCCTCTGAAACTTCCAGGTAATCTTAGGCTGGAAATTTGTTTCACTTTTTCATTTTGTGTTTTCTGCTGCTCTAGAATTGGTTTAGAGTCATTTTTATAGTATTTGGAGGGATATGAGAGAAAGCTCAAGAAAGTCCCTGCTTTTACTCTGAGATCTTGGCTCTGCACACTTCTGAATTCTACTTTTTAAGGAGTTATTATTATTTTTTCTTTAGTGAATATTTGTGATTCTTCCCCCCCCCCCACCCCAATTTGGTCAATTCCACTTTTTAAAGTATTTTTCTCTTCATTATTTTTTTGAACTTTTTTTTGGCCTAGTTTGTTTTCTAAGGTGTTATTTTCTTCACTATTTTTTTGTGTCTCCTTTACAAAGCTATTGACTATTTTTTCAGATTTTTCTTACACGACTCTCTTTTCTTTTCCCAAATTTTTTATACTAATTCTATTACTTCATTTTCAAATCCATTTTGAGCTCTTCCATGACCAGAAACCAACTCATATTTTTTTTCTTGGAAGCTTTGGTGTAGAAGTTTGGGCTTTGTTGTATCCTTATGAGTGTGAATTTTTATTTTTTGCACAGGTCTTAGTTCAGTTCCTGGCATATAGTAAGCATTTAATAACTCTTTCTCAATTGTTTTTAATGGTACCATAGCAACTTTCTATAGTCAGATTTTTTGTGTAGTTTCCTCATTTTCTCAGCCTATTACTTGACTTTTAACTCTTTGTTAAAGCAGTGTTCTGTTTCTAGGGTGGAGGGTGCATTGTCCAAATTTTTAGCAGTTTTGTGCAGCTGTTTTAAAAAATAATTCTAGGGACCTCTATGTTTTCAGGTTTTTCCAGGTCATATGATCTAAGGAGAGGTGCTTACTGCTCTCCTGTACTGTGCTCTGCTCTGTGAGTGACCACAAACACTTTTTTTTTCTGTCTTGGAACTGTGATCAGGGTTCCTCCTCCACTGTGGCCATAAATTCTCATGTTCCCGTGCTACTCCTTGCCCTGAAACTGCCACTCAGGACCAGGATTTGAGTGTGGTTAAAGAAACAGATTCCTACCCCCAGTGCCACCAAAGAGATCCCACTAGTTTCTTTCTGACCAATTGTTTGGCCCCCTTTCCATTTGTGGGGTAAGAGCTCCAGAAGTAGCCACTGCTGTTGCTGATTCAGTGTTTCCCAAGGCCTGCTCCTTTCCTGCCACTCTTCTAAATTTCTTGGACTGGAAAATTGTTTTACTCTTTCTTTTTGTGGGTTTTGCCACTCCAAAATTTGTTTGGAGTCATCATTTAAAGGCATTTGGAGGGATTTGGGGGAAGTATCACATGAGTCTCTCCCTGTACTCTGCCTTCTTGGCTCTGCTCTTACATCAATTTCTATTAAGGGTCCATGGATATTTTTGAGGAAGCCATGGCTTGCATATATCCAATTTAAAATTTAAACCATCCCTCTTTTCCTTAGTTACTGTCTCACTTCTCTAGAACAATTTTAAAAGTGACCTTGTCTCATTTAAAGAACATCTTCAAAAAGTTCTTGGTGAATGATTTAATAATTTATTTCATGATTTAACTCAGTAATTACCTCACAAAAAACACTTTTTTCTCATGTCGGTATAGAGAGATATGGTACTAGTGGGCAGCAGTTGCTTACCCCTCATCTTCACTGGAAACTATGATTCCCAGATCCATTTGACAATTAAAATCAATTGACAAATATTTATTAAATGCTTACCATATGCTATGCTCTGCACTAAGAAGTGGTCACATAAAGAAAATATAAAAATAGTCCCTTTACTCAGGATCTTATATTCTAACATGGAGACATTCATTAAAAGGTGAATACAGAGTTGCATAAACATAACCTTAGAGAAAGAAGTCAATGGAATTTGCGGGGACTAGAAAAGGTCTTTCTCTGTAAGGTAGAATTTGAGCACACTCTTGAAGGAATCCAGGAGTTCTTAGAAATTAAAAAAAATATCATTATAGGAACGGTCAAAAGCCAGTGGAAAGGCACAGGAATGCATATATAAGGAATGACAAGGAGGCAAGTATGTTTAGACTTACACAATGTATGGAGAAGAGCAAATTGCAAGACTTTAAAAATAAGAAGGGCTCTATTTTTTAAGAGTTTTAAATAAAAAATAAAAGTTTGTTTTTGATATAAAACAGAGGTGAGTAACCAGTGACCTCAAGATCACATGTGGCACTCCAGGTCCTAAAGTGTGGCCCTTTGACTGAATAGAAACTTCACAGAAAAAAATTCTTTTAACAAAACAATTTGTTCTCTAAAATTTGGACTCAGTCAAAAGGCCACACCCCAAAACTTAGAAGGACACATGTGACTGTAGCATCCCTACACCTGATCTAAAAGGTAATAGGGACACACTATAGTTTATTGACATGGCCATATGTTTCATTTTGGAAAATCATTTTGGCAGTAATGTTTATGGATTGGCATTAGACATGAAGTAGAAAGACCCAAAATGATTCTGTAAGAGTCCAGACAGAAGATGATGAGGTTCTGAAGGAAATGGTGACTATCTTCATAGAAAGAAAGGGCATTATATGAGAGATGTCAGAACGAAGAAATGATGAGATTAAGGAACTGATTAGATATTTGAGGTGAAGGAGAGTAGAGTCCAATATGACTCTGAAATTGTAGGCTTGAGTGACTGACATTTGCTGGTGTCCTAGACAATACTAAGGAATTTTCAGCAAAAAGGAAGAGGATTTATTTCAATAAAAGGTAATCAGTTCTATTTTGGATATTTGATGTTGACATGTGAGAATATATGGCTTCTTTAGTACTTCTAGTTCATCACTAATCTGTCAACAGGTAGAATCAGAGCTGTACTGTAGCCAACTTGAATTGGCTAACAAGAGAGGATTGTCAACTTTTCATTGTGAACAAATATACCTTGAAAGTTGGTAGATATTACAAATTACAACTTGATTTATTGTTTTGTTGACCTTGACTTTAGAAGCTGAATGAGAAAATATATAAAAAATAATATCTAATGTTAAATGTTTGTTTGGAATTTTTGAAAAGCTGGTTGTTAAACATTTCTCAGTAAGCTCCTGGTTGAGAGTCTCTTCCATGATCACATAGACAGAAAGTATTTGAACTGTTATTCAAATTCAGGTTTCTTAACAACAAAGATAGAATTCTCTCTTCCTAATATAATTGTACTGAAAAATAGCTACATGTATAAATTGGGCAGTGCTATGATACTTTGATAAAAATATTTGTGTCTGTGCTTTGACATAAAATTATTATTTAACTTATTTGCTATATTTCTATTTTCCACATACAACTATGTGTTCATACACACATATTGGCTTGCAAATGCATGCAAACATAAACATACACATATATGTATACAAACATACATGCAGACTATAATAGAAACAATGGCATAGAGGATACTGACTGGATAACTTGTTAATTAGAAACAATAAAATTAAAAAGCAACAAATTAAGAATGGATAAAAAGAAATTCTTCTTTGTATATCATCTAATTAGCCTGTGGAACTTGTTCCCAAAGGAAATTATTGAAGCAAATAGTTTAGCATGATTCCAGAAAGGATTAGACATAATGAAGTAAATTTTTGAAAGCCACTTGTAAATTTATGCCAGCAAATTTGCAGGGGGAAATGGGATTAACACATTGCAAGTGTGCACTGTAGCTTGCAGAAAGGCTGAAGGTGAAAAAAAATTAGGGTTTGTATGAAAGGCTAAGTCGATGTCATCTTTAGATATTGGTTGGTTCCAGTTAGCTCTATATTTAAAAGTGGCACTGAAAATACAGTATTTAATAAGGAAAGGAGGAAAGCATCTGGGAATAATCTTGGATCCAAAGAATTATAAAAATCAAACAGGAATCTATAGTCTACTTTTATTTTAAAAATATAAGAAAGCAAAAAGTGATAGAGAAATAAATAGATACCTTTGGAAGCATTGTCTAAAATATTTTTTTAAGAAGTTCAACAGACAAATAAGTTTCCCAACCTTATCACAATATACAGTGAGATAACTGTGTAAGAGCTAAGATTCAAGTAAAGAATGACACTTGAAATTGAGAATCTGAGTAACTGGGAAAATAGTGGTTACTTTGAGAGTAATAGGGAAAATGGGAAGAAGGAAGCTGTTAGGATGGAAATACAATTAGTTCTATTTTGGACACATGGGATCCAGACATTCAGTTTAAGTTGGGGATTTGATTGAGTCATGTGATGCAAGACTATATCTCATCAGAGAGACTAGGGCAATACATAAATATATACTTAACATTTACATATAAACATCAAACATATACAAAAACACACATATATAGCATGTTATATACATGTGTGTATAACATAGTATATGGAAACCATTGAAATAAATATGGTAAGCCAATGAAAGCTAATGAGATCAACAAGTGAGATAGATAGCATACAACAAATTATATTTAATAAGTGACATGAGTGATGAGCTATAAAAGGAAACTGATCATTCCCATGAAAATAACCAAATTAAAGATAAACAACATCATAAAATCATTCAATAAATAATTGTTTAGTTTCTCCTTCATAATTCCAGAACATATTTAATCAAAATGCTAGTAAAACTGTTTCTATCTAAAGTAAAGAAAAATAATGTTTTTGCCTGTTTTTTCCATGGTACCCTCTGCAATACTGTAATGCCAAGCAAAGAAAACTTCCCAAGTTTCAAAATACCAGCACAGCTGCTCTCCATTTTATTCACTGACAAATTAAGAACAGAGAAAATCAAAATACAGCATAATTCAAAATACAGCATTTACCAAGTGTAGTTCAACCAAGTACTCCTCCATCCCTGGGCAATACATTCATTTAGTCAATCACAAATTCCCTCTTCCAAGTAGTACTCCACCCCTGGAAAGTATATTCATTTAGTCAACCACAAAGCCCCTCTTCTCAAATGGAGACTGGTTTACAATCATAAACAAAGTATATTCATTTGGTCAGTAATAGAGCACAAAAAAATTCAAAAGTTCCCCACCCATGGATCACAACTGAATAGGCCATATACCCCAGAGTTACAACAAGCTTAAGATATTGTCACAGCATTTAGTAGCCAAAGAGAGGTCTTTCCTTCATCTTGACTCCAGGCAAGTTCTCAGTAATCTCTGTTCTTGGGGAGACAAAGCTTAACAAGGCCACAAGATACATTGCCAGAATCTTCACAAATTAATTCTCTGTCTGCAGAACAGCCCTAGGACCACTGAAAACATCAACAAGACCCTCTTCCAAGATACAAGAAAATCCTTCTTCAAGGCTTCTGAACCAACAGCAAGGTTCCAGAACCTCTGCAACAGAAGCACTGCACTTTATCAGTGGACACAATTCACTCTCTGTCTGCAGATCAGTCTCAGGAACTCTGAACCAACATCAAGGTTTCTGGGTCTCTGCAACAACAGGACTGTCCTTCACCAGTAGATAAATCTGGCAAAACAACATCAAAACAGACAGATAAAGTACCAGCATCACAGCCATGTCTCCTCAGTCCTTGGCAGATCTGGGTGGCAGCTCTCAAAAGTTCTTGGCAGCTTGAACTGGCCCTCAGCAATCCTCTTCATCTCTCTGCCTCCATGATGCTGCTTCCAAAAATTCTTCTGCCTCTCTCTCTCTGCTTGTGCTTCTCTAAATCCACATCACAAATTCCTCCCAGTTTAGCCCTGTCTTCTCACATCAACAAGTCCATCCCATAAGTGGGATTTACAAGCTCTGGGTTTTAACACTCAACCAAGTCAATACAGGGGATCTTTAAATTCTATTTCTCTTACAAATGCCAATTCCATAATTATTATTATTATTATTTATTTTTTCTTCCTTTCTTTAAATTTTATCTTTTGAGACTCCATGAGCCCTGGCTCACCCCTAAAGACATTACTTGCCTCATGCCCCTTTCCTGGACTAACTCACTTACTCTCAGCACCCGTGTCCTTTAACAGTTGTTGTCCTTCCAGCTTGGACTACATAGGAAAATTCAATCTTAAAAAAGGAGTGATGAATAATATCAAAGAGGGAAGGAATCCATTTATAGTGGATAGTGAAGAATGTATCTAGTTCACCAAGGAGTCAAGATAAATATAGTCATTGCAGAAATGATGACTTGATAAAGAAGTGAGTGGTAGAGTGAATGTATGTCAGGATGAAGAGGAAGAACAGATTGAGAAGTTTTAAAATATAAGAAAAGCAAGGATTATAAATGATTAGATAAACAAATTTCAGACCTTATAAACATGGAACTAGCTAATTTATGGGTGATGGCAAAATCAAGGTATCATATTTGTGAATGCTAAAGTGCAATAAAGGAATAGGTCATTGAGAAATATGAGCAACTTGGGATTTAGGGCATGCAAGGGAGCATCAATATCTGGGTTGAGTTTGCCTAGAATTAAGGAAGTACATGAGAAATAGAGAATACTATGAGTCAAACACTGAACTCAATGAGAAAGGAAAAACAGTATCCTGGAAGGGATCAATAATAACCACCATGATTGGGATTGGGTGATAACTTTGAATAATGTGGGCCTTAAAGGAAGAGGGATTGCTGATTGATCATGGTAGAGAGGAAAACTGGAAATGGTGGGGAGGAGCAGGAGGTATTCTGACTCAATGATATCTGACTTCTCAATGATAGGTCTATGACCTTAAGCATATCTACTAATGGAAAGGATGGTGAGAAAAGCAGTGTCATCAGGAGGGACCAGGTCTTAGTGCAGAGGTGGAGAAGCTGTGACCTCACGTTCACATATGGCCCTCTAGTTCCTCAAGTGTGGCCCTTTGCCTGAATCCAAACACTTCTACCTTAGTGAGTTTCAGAAGGTAAAAAGAATCAGAAAGAAAGAGTTTCAAGGTGAAAATAATTTATTTTCAATCATAGGGCAGAGATTTCAAAGGGCATAAAAGGCAGGCAAGTATGGAAAAGGACATAAGGGAATAAGTTTGAGGTAGATAGGAGTAAGAAAGTTGACATTTGGGAATGGAGAATGGAATTTGCATAGTGACAGTCAGGGATTCAGAATCACAAGGATGTAGAGTATAAGGGGATGGGAATATTCTAACTATTGAGGATTAAGTCCAAGAATAGTGTCAGTGTTGGAGGAAAAATATTGAAGGGAATGTGATTGGTTTTTGCAGGTCCTTACTTGAGGTTCAATGTCAAGGAATGTGGCAAAACTGTGACCTGTGAAACCCCAGGAGGTAAGCCTCACAAAAAGAGAAAATATCACATGAGGATATTCAGATTTGGTGCCTTAGCTGATCTGCAGAAAGCCTTGCATGGGGAATAGCGTGGGTGAGGGTGGAGGTGGGATGGACAAAATCCTTTTTGCCCTTGCTCTAGACATTAGTTAAAGGTTTGACCTCCAGTCATTTTCACTATTACAAAGGTCAGAAGTTATATCATTTTGTACTTTCCTGTAAAGTTCCAATGTTGGTTCATGTAAGCACAGTTTGGCCTGGAGTCAGGAACTAAGTTGAAATCTGGCTTCAGACAGTTATTATTTGTGTGACTAGATGTGTCATTTAACCTCTGATTGACTCAATTTCCTCAAATTTTGAAAATAATAGCACCTACCTGAAAAGATTGTTGTGAGGATTAGATATTTGCAAAGCCCTTGAGACAGCATATAGTAAGTACTAAATAAAAACTTGTTTCCTCCTTTCTTACTTTCCTGATTACCCAAGCTGCTTAGCAAGCAAAGATTAATCTGCTTGTTTACTCATGTTATCTATCCTCCCCATGAATTCTCCATGGTTATAACATTACCAATCATGACCATCGGCATCACAGAGCAATATCAGATAAAAGCAGGATTGCAGTCTTTTCGAGTCTTTTTCAGTCTCTGTCACTTTCCAGGCAAATTCAGTGAAACAGCTACTTATATTCTTGGGCATATAGATATGTCACTTCTTCCAAAGCAAATGTGGGTAGATCAGGAACTAGTCAAAATACATGGATCTAAACATTGTCCCTTAGATCATTGCTGCTGAATGACTTGGAAGGAAATTCGGACTGCAACCAACAAACACTACTTGACAAAAGGAGATGTATTTTGAATATTAATGCAATTTACCTTATACCATACATTTAGAAAAATAAAATGTCTTCTACTTCTAGTTAATACCAAATGGTGGACAATACCAGTATTGCAGGAGGTGCCGGAGGCCCCTGTTGTCCCTGAGTCAGAGGACAGGGAGTCTTCCATTGTGGCTTTGGCAGTGGGGGCCAAAATCAAGGCCAAGGCCATGGCCGTGGCCACAGGGTCCATGGAGAAAAGGCTGAAGGCAAGGAGTGGGTTCCTGTCACTAAGCTGGGCCGACTAGTCAAGGACAGGAAGACCAAGCCTTTGGAAGAGATCAATCTTTTCTTGCTTCCTATCAAGGAGTCTGATATCATAGATTTCTTCCTGTGGTAATCATTCAAAGATGAAGTTCTGAAGATCACGCCTGTTCAGAAACAAACTAGAGCTGGACATCATATCAGGTTCAAGGCTTTTGTGGCCATTGCTGACTACAATGGTCATGTTGGTCTGGGTGTCAAGTGCTCCAAGGAAATGGCACAGCTATTCGTGGTGCTATCATCCTGGCCAAGCTGCCCATCATTCCTGTGAGACGTGGCTACTGGGGGAACAAGATTGGCAAGCCTCACACAGTTCCCTGCAAGGTCACTGCACAACATGGGTCGGTTCTGGTGTTACTGATCCCTGCCCCTAGTGGTATGGCATTGTCTCAGCTCCTGTGCCTAAGAAGCTCCTGATGATTGGAACTGATGACTGCTACACTTTTGCGAGAGGCTGTTATGCCACTCTGGGCAACTTTGCTAAAGCTACCTTTGATGCCATCTCCAAAACATCCAGCTATATAACCCCAGATCTGTGGAAGGAGATTGGGTTCACTAAGTCTCCTTAGCAGGAATTCACTGACCATCTTGTGAAGACTCACACTCTCATGTCTGTCCAGAGGCCCCAGGCAGCTGCTGTGGCAACCACAAAGATGTTTTGTTTGTTTGTTTGTTTGTTTGTTTTTAACAAACAAATACATTGAACTATGCCTGCTAAAAAAAGAAAAAGAAAACGTGAGATTTTCATTGTGAATATTATTAACTGGTTATTCCCCCTACCGCCACCTATTTAAGAAAGGAGGAATAGAAAAAAAAAAAAAGTCTCATCAATACTTGCCACAAAATGGAATGGAACTTTGTCTCTAGATTTTTTTTAAATGATTATTTTCAATTTACAGATTAATGTTTCTGTAAGGTCTCAAAGCTAACGCATCTCACTGCTTCTTTTCTAATAAAGGCAAATAACTAGGAAAATCTCTTACCTTTAGCCAGTCTTAATTGGAAAAAAAGATACTTTTCATCTTTGTTTTGATCAGAGTTGCTCCACATGGTACAAATTTTTAAAAAATCAACACTAGAATGAGCATCATGCAATTATTTACAATAACTTCCTTAAGTATGTTCCCTGGAAAGAACATGTTGAAGGAGATGAATAAAACATGGTAGAAGCTTTAAGCTAAAAGCACTGGAGTTGGGAAGAGCAGAAAGTCATGTTTTTTTTTTTTTTTCCCTACCTTTCCCTATATATTGTTTTTGAGAAACTGAACTAGGAGGTTGAACATTTGATCCCCTGACATTGCCAAGTATTGAAAACTAAGCTAAATTATTGACATAAATTGGTCCCTACTCAAATATTCCAATGGATCTCTAATCCCGTCATTATGGATAATTCCTTCAGTAATGCAGATGTCAGCCTCTTCCTACATCTCTTTCTTCTGTGATTATCCTCCATGCCCATCCACAAATTGGACATGCAGGATACACTCTAGGTGTAGGTGGGATTCCTCAAAGTCTCCTATTGTCTTGTTCCAATTCATGACAGTGTTTCAAAGGTGACCACTAAGTGTCTGAAAACCATTCTAGTCTAGCATTAGCTCAATCAGATTCTCAAATGGGGAAAGCCTTCAAAGATGGTTCTTGTAAGAGACTATGACTGTCTTCTAAGGTCTAGTCTAGTAGTGAAAGACTCTGCTAAAATGCTGGATACTTGTTGATGAATTATTAACTTGTGAGTTAGTCAATTTAAAAAAATTTTATTTTTTTAATCAAAAGGGAGATTTAGTAAGAAAGTGAAGTTGGATCAGTGCAAAATTCTCTTGACTTGATACCTGTGATCCTATGACCTCAGACATGAGACTCAAAACTAAGTCTTCATCCAGTGCCTTGATTTGGGATTGAGATGACCTTGAATCCTCAAAGAGTACACCCTCCATTAGTGCCTGGAATACAAGCTTTACCAAGCTAGAAAGTCTTCAAATAAAAGATTTTATTTGCAATCATAGAAAATAATTTAAAGGAACCTTCAAAGTAATTTTGACCAATCCCCTCACTTTACAGATCAAGAAACTGAAGCACAAAAAGGAATATTACTTGTCTAGATTTGAATCCATATCCTCCTGACTCTGAGTATGGTTCCTTATTCACTATAATACACTAGCCTTAACAATACTCCAGAAATTTTCAGAGAGGCACATTATCATCAGGTTAACAGTGTCAATTCAGGGTTATGACTTTTTTTTTGTATAGGAAGAGGATCAATGTAACTCTAGGAGGCATATCTATTAATTCATGGAACAGTTATGAACTGGATTAGTGGAGAAAATGATCATACCAATGAAATCCCAGATCCTTGACTATTTAATTATGTCCAGGACACTGTGATAGACACCAGGGAAAAAGAGATTAAAAATAACATATTCCTTATCTAAAATATATGTCCTACTGATGATTCATAAGTCATGTCATCCAAAATCAGAGGAAGGTTGAATGTGCTTCTTCACATTGCTTTAGAAAAATAATTTCATATTATACATATATAGCAATGAAAGGTAAATTCCATCACCCAGCTAAGGTATGAATTATCTATGATTTCATAATTCAAACTCAGAAAGTTTAACTCCTCAAAGTATTTTGGTCATGCAAATTTCTAAAGTGGTGGATACATTTGAATTCACTCCAGCCAAATGAAAATAACTATTTATAATCTGTGTTTAAATTAGTCAGTGACAAATTCGGCTGTGGGAAAAAATAAGTCAACTTTTAATTAATCTCTCCATTGTAGACTTTATATAATTACTACTATGCATTCTAATTAAAATTCCTTTTTTATTTTCCTGGAAATGGTTGATATAATTCAATATTTTGTAGAATAAATTTGTGTAATGAACAAATGAGCATGGAGATAATATTTAGTATTGAACCAAAAGTCTAAGCTTTGAGAAGGATGTTAATAGCCTTGAGGTAAGATTAATAACAGCAATGACAGTGATATTGAACTAGGTTCTGGAAGAAGTAGTCACCCAAAATTATATATGATTCTCGAAACTAGAATGTACACACAGACGTGTATAGCTATCTAAATAGATATATACACATATATGTATATACAAATGCATGTGTATATATACATGCTTATGGAAACACAACCAATATCCAACTATTTGAGTCACTTGCAAGTATAGTATTTAAAGATACAGTTGATATGTCTCTCACCATGCAGTCATCTGTATAGAGTATATGAAAATGAATGAGAGAACAGATTATTGTGGATTTGGGGGCAATTCTCAGAATGCTGAAAGGGATGGAATGAACTATAAATGCCTAATTCAAGTATATAATTGTGATAAGGAAAAAAAATATGAGACTCAGATGTGTAATTAGAGAAAATTACCAATGAATGTTTATTGATCACCTTTTTTTTTTAAATCACTGACAGACTCTATTATGTTGGGAAGTACTGAGGTACTGTCCTTGTTCTTATATCTTGAACAAGAGTTGACAACAGAGTATACCTGTCCCCCCTAAAAAAGAACTAAATTAAAAATATAAAGCAGTGAATGACTGAAACAAAAAATGTTTTCAATTCAAAAAATGTATGTTGAGGGTTTTGTAAATTATAGGCAGTTAAATATTTGTTGAATTCAATTGATGTTGCATTAGGAAAACATTACTTGATGCGTAGGCTTCGAACCATGCATATTGCTTTATTTTGTTACATCTATGATATCCTGGTTTCTAAATAACTTTTTGATTTTGACCCACAGGATTGACAAAAGTCTACAACCCCAATGAATCCAAAGTCAAGCCAGATTTGTATCAGATGCAGATTCATTCATCAGTCAGGTGCTTTCTGCACGTGAAAACTGAGTTAAATTTCCTTCTCACCAATGACTAAAGTGGTATAGAAAAGAATATGCCTCATTCTCACAGGGAAAGTTTGTGATTAATTTGTTATATGTGTGAAGTAAATATCCTTTTGTAAAACATCAAAGTTAAGCAGTTAGGTGGAGCAGTGGATAAAATGCTGGACTGGGAATCAGGAAGACTCATCTTCTTGAGTTCAGATCTGGTCTCATATATTTACTAGCTATGTAGCTCCGGGCAAATCTCTTAACCCTGTTTGCCTCAGTTTCTTCATCTGTAAAATAAACTGGAGAAGGAAATGGAAAACCACTCTAGTATCTCTGACAGGAAAACTCCAGATGGGTTAAGAAGAGCTGGATATGACTGAACAATTAAGAAGGAAGAATGAATTGGAGAATTAAAAAGAGGCACCTAAAAATAACTGGTGAAATAAGAGACTTAATAATTGGGAGTGGGGTGGGCATAGCCAGTGAGGCTACAAGGCAATGGCAGTAGAGAAGAGAAATTCTACATACTTTTTACAGAGTCCTAGGATCCTGAGGTGCATATTTAAGCTGCCTAACTTGTGGACAGTATGCAAAAGCATACTCGTTACATTTGAAGGGTCCTCCTTTACCAAATATAGTTAGCTGATCAGAGCCAGTTATATAATAGCTTTGACTGTTCCATAATCTCTTCAGCACACTTTCCTTACACATCATTATGATTCTCCTAGAAGCAGTCTTTTAGCCTCTATACATGAAAAGTTAGATCAATCAAGCAAGTTGATGGCATTAGAACTTATTTCAGACTCTGGTTTAAAATAGTTATTTCCTAAATTTGCCATTTCTTTAAAAATATGCTGAGATTTTATTGAAAGAATAAAATGTTTTAATTTCAATTTTAATTCTCTTTGTCATCTACATCACCTCTGTGAGGGAGGTCCAAACAAGGTGTGACATTTCTAGAAGAAACAAAAAGAATGAAATAAGTCATGGTATTAAGATACTGCATAAGTGGTCCCTAAATAATTAGAATACAGATTTATTTAATATTCATAGGTATACCTTTAGACATTGAACTACAGCTAAATCAAATGATTTGAGATGGGAAATGAAATACATATCTGATTTTTTTGCATTTTATTCATCTTTTCCAAGTGTAGTTTCTGGATTAACAATTCCTTATAATTTCTTCCTTCCTTCCTTCCTTCCTTCCTTCCTTCCTTCCTTCCTTCCTTCCTTCCTTCCTTCCTTCCTTCCTTCCTTCCTTCCTTCCTTCCTTCCATCTTCCTTCCTTCCTTCCCTCCTTCCTTCCTTCTTCATTCTTTCTCTCTTCATTTCTTTCTTTCTTCTTTTACTTCCTCCTTCTTTCCTTCTTGCTCTTTTATCTTCCTTCCCTCCTCCCTTCCTCCCTTTCCTTCTAAAATGTCATTATATAATTTATTCTTTTCCTTAAGACCTTCATTTTATTTTGAGAAGGTTATGGGTCATCCTTTGAAGAATTTATTTACTCATGTGCCTAGTATCCAGCAGTGAAATACAGGAATAGAAATTTTCAAAGCTTCTGACTCTAAATCCAGTGTTTTTGTTTTGTTTTGTTTTGTTTTTTCGGTACACTGTGTTGTACTATATACCATGATATCTCCTCTGGGAAAATAGGATCTGCTTTAAAGTAACTTCATTATTTATGTGATTTCCAGAGGTTTTGTAGATAAGTATGAATTTATACCAAATGAGTTTTAACAAGACCATAAACACATTTAAAAAAAAATATGAAAAGTGAAAATTCTGAGGGAAAAAGTGAAAAAAAAATACGCTATTGAGTAAGGGCCAGTTACAGTTTCACAGGTAAAGAGAATGTTTTGTTGAAAAAAAAAATATGAGTCAGGCTGTGGTCTAATCAACAAAAAGGTTTACTGTGCTAAATGACCCCAGATGACTAGGCAAAATTCATGAAATAGATGTTTATGCATCAGTATGGGATATTCATGATGGAGTAAATTAAGGAACACTATCAGTAGAATTCATGCATAGTATTGCTTAATGCCAGTTTGTTTTGTTCAAAGTCCCTCCTTCCCTCTCCCTGAGATGTCATTATTTTTGTGGAAGAAAGATGCCAATCCATAGTCACCTAGATGTACAACTATAGTCATTTTACTATTTGCAAATTATGAGGACAAGCAATAAATTTGATTGTTATTCCATTTTGTGGAATGAATGTGACAGCAAAGGGGAAATGCTTTGTAATAGAACTAAGCAGATTCAGGATATCTGAACTTGAGCAAATGGAATTAGATTGAACTGGTTTCTCCAATTTTAGTTAGTTGTCTAGATTATTTTGTGCTGTATGCTTGTGTTTCATTTGCTCTTTTTTGTTGTGTTTTTAATTTTGTGGTTTTGGAATGGGTAATTTCAAGAAAAGATGCAAAGCTTGTAGCACACTTGTAAAGTATACACTTCATTGACTATTAGCCATATTGTAGCAGCTGTTGATGTGAGGAAATAAAGTATTTCAAATACCATTTAATGAAACAGAATCAGTTACACCTAAGTGCAAAAGGAAAGTTAGGTCAAAATAAAAACTATCATTTCAAAGCATTTTAATTTATTATCAAAAATAATGAAAGACCTTCAGAGGGAGATAGCAATGATTATTGATTTACCTACCTTGCAACATAAATTTTTTGAAGCTGGAAGAACCATGTATGTTTTTTTTTTTTTAAAACAAAAGTTAACATGGCAAGTAATGGTTGTCATATACGTGACAATAGAAAGGATGGACTACTTGAGATAGGAAAAAAAGGAATTTTTACTGATGAAACTCCCTTTCTATTCAAGACTATGGAAAAAGCTTTCATCAGAAAATAATACAATTGAACTCATAAGATCTGGGCATCTTCCTCTGATCCATATCCTCCTTTTTTTTAAAAAAAAAACTTCCTTTGGTTTTAGAAGTCTAGACCCCATTGAGAGAAAGATTAACCCTTAAATAAATTTATGATCTCAGAAGTATAATTGTTCTATAATTACAGCAATTCTCAAGTAAATATAGAACATATAATACAAACTTATGCCATGATATACTTCAGGAAAGATTGACATTTGTTTTTCTTTTTCAAGAACTAAACATGTTTCAATGGTCTGAGAACTTATCTGATTTAAACTACATTTATAACCAACATGGTGTTTTATCTTTTATCTTTGCTACAGACAAGAGGGGTGACTAAAAACTTACCCATTAAAGTTCTACTCACAGAAATTCGCCAAGGATCTTGCTCAGGCTGCATCTATAACATACGGCATGGTCTTATCCACAAATACAGCCTCAACATATGCTATCAGGGATTCCAGCACTAAGGAAGACAGATACTTCATCAAGTTGGATTTTTTTTTTCATAGACATAGCTGTAGTGACTACTCTCTAAATCATTTTATTCCATTTTGTACCACTATTTGTTCTACCCAATTTGAAATCCTGTTGCAAAGCTATGCTAATAGGTACACAAAATAAACAAAGGTTTAATTACAAAAAAGAAAGACAAAAGAAAAGAAAATCTTTGGTCTATAAGTAGAGTTAGTCTTAGAAAAATGGAAATTCATCAGTAGCAAACTTACACAACATGAGAGAAGTGAATTTTCACAATGAATATTTTAAGAATGCCTGTAAAAATCATATGAACCTATTGCAAAATTATGTAAAACAAGTGAGTGTAGCAAAAGTAGGATTATTTCATACCAATATGTTTTAAAGATGAGAAAGTTATGAATTATTGAATATAACAACTAATGTAGTTATTTTAATTTGTCCTAGTTAATTTGCATATCACTGTAAATAGCATCAATTTCGTACCTGGCATATATTAGACAATCTTATTGAATATGTTCAGTGACATTTTAGTAGAAATTACATTTGTAGCACACTTGCATGTTTCAAAACAGCTGTTGGTAAGCCCTTTCCTACGTGACTGCATATACATTTTTTTATAATTTGAAATCAAGGCAGAGTTCAGGTTGAAAAGAATGTTCAAGCATCATCCTAAAGACAGGGGGAAAACATTCTTGATTAGTGAGGAAAGATATTTATTTTAAAATATGTATTAATCAAAATAAATAATAAAACACTTAACATGTTTTCACATACTACCACATGCTAACAAAATATGAAAAAAAATTGGTAGGGTACTTTAAGTACTTGAGCAACTGCAAGTTTGATCTTGCAGAAAAAAAAAAAACCTCCAGCTTAAAATTTCAAATACACACACACACAGTCTGTCTCTATATTTGTCTATATACATATATGTATATGTATATACTCACATATATACTTCCATATGTGTATGCATATGTGTATATGTGTGCATACATATACACACATACTTATAAATCTCACTTAATTTTTGTCAGCACAAGCATAAGAGTTGTACTTTTTAAAAATGTGGACCCTCATTCCCCTTTCTTTAGAGCTAAGCATGTGTGGATTTGAGATTAGAATTGAGCTTTAAGGAATTCCATTCATGCTTTGCCTCCTTCACTCCATCACTACTTTCATGAATGAACAATCACAGTACTGTGTGCTTAAATTATTTAAAAACCCTCCATCACACACACACACACACACATACACACACACACACACACATATATAGAAGAAAATTTCAAAAGAGAAAAAAAATAACATTTGTAGCCCAACCAATTTACCTAGCCAAGCAATTTCTTTGTTTCTTCTCTTTTTGAAGAAATATGTGTTTAAATAGAAAACTTTTACCCTCAAAACCAAGCTTTTCTTTCTGCCTTGTCTTGCAGTAACAACCTTAACCCTCTGGGTATAATTTGACTGGGAAAGAAAATCCAGTTTCAAAATTCAGTCTGAGACTGTGCACCAGGTGAAACAAAACACTGTCTTTGGATTGTTTTGGAAAGCCTCAGTTATTTAAATATTTTGGCCTTAAATAAAGCCAACTGTATTTGTGTTTAATAGCTTCACTCAATTTTTATAATGTCAATGTACAAACATTTTCATAATGCTCCTTAGAAACATGACTATGAATTTCTCCCTTTTCCAAAATTATGTAGTATATCTACAAAACTAAGATAATGATGAAGAAATCATAAAATGCATTAATAGCACCACTTGTACCTGAACACATCAATATATTTTAAAAATGTATTGATTTCCCAGTAAGAATTTTAAGGTATTTATCTAAAAAAAAAATCAGGACATCTTGTTTAGAAAAAATAAAAGACTACAAATAACATGTGTTTAGAGCTCAACTACACTCTCCAAATTTTAAGTGGGTTCAGGACTTTGCCAAAATGTGTTTGTCCATCTGTAATTTTTAATTCATTAGAAGCTTAAGAAAATTGAATGGACAAAGGGGAGCATTCCTTTTGCTTAAACTGTCCTGAAAACTGAAAAGAAATGAAAGAAAAGGAAAGGGAAGCAACTGAAGGAAGAAATTGATGTGTATATTGAATCTGTTTAAATATATATATATATATGTATGTATATATATATATATATATACTTGAAATATGATTTTTACCATAACCTAAAAAATTGACTGAAAGTTGGTTTATGTTACATATAAAGTAATGTGGGTATGCAAAGACTGGAACTTTTTGATTTAACAAGAAAATAAACTTATTCTTCTTATCTGGCCTCTACCTTCTTAAGGGTAGAGCCTTCTTCTCCAACTGCCTTCAACCAGGGGGTAAGGTGGTATCTTTTTGTAAAGTCTAGATGTTATCATACTTATATGGACTACTACCCCCTTTAAAAAAAAGTTTCTCAGTAGCCTCTAGAAATCTACATTCTTTAACTGTAACTTTTTTTAAATTTGCATCATTTTTAGCACATTTAAAATTTAATAATTTATTATTAATTGGTGTTTTTCCTGCATTAAAATTTGGATGATGCAATATTTTATCATATGACCATATAATATCATATTGTAAACAAGACATTACAGGCACATATTCCTGCTGACACATGCTGGACTTCCCATCAGTGTGGGCTAAGTCTGCCTACCAATACTTACTTGTTAAGACCTGTCAGGAAATTGACCACTGATAATTTATGACTTGCATTTTGTGAGTTTATTTGGAAAATTATGCAAATCTACAACTTTACCTCTGTTACACAACAGATGAATCATATATGAACGGTTTTTCAAAAATTTCTTCTCTTCTCTTTTTCCCTTGTGCTTCCACAGTCCCCTTATTTTTATTTAATGCTCCCCAATTGCATACAAGGCTACTACAACTCCCTTATATTGTTCCAGTGCCCTCTAGGGGGCAGTATCACCTACTTTGGGAATTTCTGCAACCCCCCACTGAGGTTTCAGTGAAGGCAGGAGAATACCAATAAAAGAAACGAAGACTTTCTTGAGACACCTGCCTCATAAGGAAGTATCTCCATGCAAGCAGACCTCTTATAGCACTTAAATGTTCTTTATATAACATAATAATCAATAAGATTCTTTCATTTAGATCAAAAACCCTTAGGGACTTCAGGGAAGACAAATACTCCACCTTAGTAATTGAGACAAAGCATCTGCTGTCTCTCTTATCTCAATTTTGTGGATGAAGTTAACTGAGATGCAGTTAAAAAAAACAACAAACAAAAAAAATTAACACGTATCTAGAGTCACATTTGAACTCATATTTTTATGACTTAAGATTTGATACTCTCTATGCACTGAACCACCTAACTGCCTATGTTTCTGAGATCACGTTTAAATAACAGCCAGCTGTCCTTTGTAGCTGGGTTTTCCCATAGTGTATTTGAATCTCATCTCTCAACAAAACACAGAGAACATTTTTTAAATATAGTAAGCCAACGAAATTCATAAATAAAAGGTCAAACATCAGTGAAATGAATACACACTGTGATCAAGATCTCAGTTCTCTTTCTGGCTATGCCACTCACACATCCTTCCTGAGACCCAGTTATTTGCGTTTATTTTATTTTTTCAGTCTGCAGCAGAAAAAGTGTCTAGATTGATATTTGTTGACATGTGAGTTATAAAACTAAACATTGTAAATGTTCCATTATTCTCTTTTAGCTTTACAATAACTTGACTTACAAATTAATGGACAACAACTTCTGGTGTGACAAAGCAATGTTATGCCAGTGTTGCTGAAGGGCAGGTAATGCCAGAGAGACCTATCACCTGGATACACTAGAATAATCTCCTTATTCAAAAATTATTTTCTAACATTTACTCAAAAACAGCCAGTTAATTCAATGGGTGGTGGGATTTCTTCTGTTTTATTTTAACAAATTTTTACCTGATTGTCTACTTCCATGTTCATAAAATAAAAATAACTATTTGATTTTTTTCCTTAGCGAATATAAAATGCCAAATGGCAATCTTTCTTCATGTAATTTTTTATACAATTGCTTCTTATTTTAGGGGGGTTTTGTGTGTATTTTGTATGAATTTGTGTGCAGAAAAGTATTCATTAGATCAGTCATACAGCTTTCATGGTAAGTCACTGTTATTCATATTAAAAGATTGTATTTGACGCAGGGTGAATTTGTTCTGTGAAGCTTGGATTCAGTCAAAAGGCTACTCTTGAGGACTTAGAGGTCCAAAGGTACCCTTCTCTGTTAGAGTATTAAAAACATATATTACATGACTTTATGTTCATAATGATTAGATAGAGTTGGTTTATACAGGAAGCCTATGAAGGGCCAGGGTTTACATTTTCTGAGTTAAAAGTGAATTACTGGGGCAGCTAGGTGGAGCAGTGAATAGAGCACTGGCCCTGGAGTCAGGAGGACCTGAATTCAAATCTGACCTCAGACACTAAACACTTGCTAGCCAGTTGACCTTGGACAAGTCACTTAACCCTGATCACCTGTCCTTCTTCCCCCCAAAAAAAAAAAAAAAAAAAAAAGCAACAAAAAACAAAAACAAAGATGGAAGGGCAAGAAGTTGTTTATAAGTTTGATTGTCTGGTTTATAGAGAAACCTATATAGAGAGTGTAGATCTAAGTCTAAAACAAAGAGTAACTAGGTAAGATATTTATTCAAAAGCTATTAATGGGCACCTACAATGTGCATAGAACTTTAGGAAATCCCCCCCTCAAAAAAATTATAAATATCCCCTTTCCTCAAGGAGATTACTACTTAATAAAAGAACTAAGACATGCATATAAATAAAAACAATATATAATAAGAAAATGAAATAAGAGTTATAAAGTGCTATGCTATTTTGGAGGAGGGAGAGCCTTAATATGACCAGTGTTTAGGAAATGCTTTAGAGGAGATACAGTCTTAGAACTGGGCTATGAAATTTGATAGGGAGCAATCAGAAGGAATGGTAGGGGGTGCAAAAGGAACAGCACAGCAAAGGTAAAGAACATATCAAGTAGGACATTTTGGGTACAAATATGATTCACCTTTGAAAATCAAATTTTCAATCTATCAAATATGTCAAAGGAGAAGATTCTTATAAAATCTCAATGAAAATGCATGAAATCAATTAGATTTGGGTTGATGCTTAAGAAGCCAAATGCCTATAAACTATTGTGATATGATAAATATCTTATTGATGTTCCTCCTACCAGCCCAATTTTGTATAAACTATTTTTTGTTTTGTTTTTGTTTTCCCAAAAAGTAGTATGGCCACAATAATTTATAGAATTTTACTTTACTAATAATGGGAGAGGAGGAGGGAATTTCCCTTTCAGAATGGGATTGACCAGCATATACATAAAAAAGATGCTAAGAATTTGTTAAGATAACAGAGACATAGCCTTGTATCCTGGGCTGTTTAAGGCTTTTTGTTTTGTTCTGTTTTGTTTTGTTTTCCCTCTGTCCACTTATGCACATATAGTAATAAGAATGATAACAGCACCAACAGTAGTTAACATTAACATAAGCCTTTGAAGTTTGCAAAGCTCTGTAGAAATAAGATGTCATGTAATTGTCACAAATATCCTATGCTATTGTTAGCCCTATCTTGCAGTTGAGGAAACTGAGGCAGGAGGTGGTTAAATGACTTGCCTAGGTTCACACAGTTATTAAGTATCTAAGGCAAGGCTGAATTTGAACTCAAGTATTCTTGAATCCAAGTCCACTTTGCTTTAAAAATAAATATTTAAGAAAAATTTTGAAATATTGGTTATTCTCAACCACCAGGGGTGTCTGAAAATTAGTAGGTAAGAAATTATAATATGAATTAGATTCTAGCCTTCAGAGAGAAAAATATAAAATTTATATGCAACTCTCAATGTAAGCCTGACCAAGGAGCTCAAGACCTGTATCACTACAAAGAATTCCCAAAGGAATGGTGGGGGAACTAATCCCAGGACTACTAATTAACTAGTGTCACCCTACTGATGGTTCTACACAACTTGGCCCCTTGGTCTCAGTATGTTCTTCTATGGTGATCAGTAACAACACTAACAATTCAGAGGTATCCTCAACTCTGAGGGAACAAGAAAGTAGAGTTTTCCTCTGATATTAAGGTAAGCTTGCTTTTCTTCTTATAAAGAACTGAGTAGGGGAGGACAGTCAATTTTAGATTTTGAATTAATAGAGAATGATAGTCCTCACTCTTTCCTGAGCAAGACATAGTTGAGGATCCTGGCTGAGTAAGAGAATGGAACCCTTTGTCATGTAGCATCTGCTACAGACAATGTATCTAGGAGACTATTGTTCTCTAGAGACTAAAAGAATTAGGGAACAGGTTCATTCAGTAAAGAGGGAGCAGCACAATGATATGACCAGACTACATTAGTGCTCATGTAGAACTGGAGCTATGCGCTGTTCTTCCACAATATACCTTGATATGTCTTACCTTTCTGTGTCCTATGTGTGTGTCCTGTTCACACATTCCTTATGTCTGTGCCTCCTGACAGCCATAAAAATGTCTGTCTACTTTTATCATCAATATTTTCGGGTATTAGTGTAAAAGTGGGCCTCTGTTTTATGAAGAAAATGCAATGCTTTGTTACTGTTCTTCTCACTATGTTATGCCAATAAATCCCTTTACTTCAAGGGAATTAGATCATCTGCATGAGAATTGAAGGGAAAAATGTCAGTGGAGGCTTGTGATTTACAGCTTTCTTATTTGTTTTTGAGAGAGAGGGCTAAATGGTACCTTGAACTTAAAGTACCTCTCTGAATAGAGCACAGGCCTTGGATTCAGGAGGACCTGAGTTCAAATCCAGTCTCAGTTACTAGCTGTGAGACCTTGGGCAAGTCACTTAATCCCAATTGCCTTGCCTTCCCAACTCAAAACAACAACAAAAACAAAACAGAAAACCAAAAAACAAAAAATGTTCCTTTATAAGTTGGGGGTTGCCAGTCCCACAAACTATAAAAAAGATAGCAATCTGAATTAAAGTAATTATTTATGCATATGTAGTCTAATGTTGAAAGACATTTTTTCCCTAAGATCAGCATAAAACATTCTCCTGCCTCAGATGAGAAGTGTCATTTTAATAATCATAAGGAACAGGTTTATAAATGTCATTCAAGACAGTCACAAAGCTACCATGTCTACACCAAATTCAACAGTCTCAAAATGCCTTTAAGTAGAAAACCAAGCTTTCCATTCTCATTGCTCTGTGCTAGTACTTAAGTTATTCTCCAGACAGCTCTCTTTTCCTTTCCCCATTTTGACCACTTGGTGAATCCAACTCAACACTGTCTTCCTCTCTTGAATCCCTTCCCCCTTTATGATATTATTCATTATACTCAACTTTGGATTGTTTCCATTCACTGGCTTCATTACTACACACATGCTGCTGAATGGAGATGGAAAAATTGACACAACTACAAATTTATGTTATACAATTTCAACCGAGCCCTCACTGCTGCTAGAAAGTCCTACTGTATCTCCCTTATTTGCTGACAATATCACTCTCCACACAGTCTCTTTCAAATATTTTTTTTTCCTCTTCAAATTTACTGTAGATCTTCATTCACCTACTCTCTTAGCTGAGAATCCTGACTCTAATTTTAGAGGAAAAATTTATGAGGCCATTTGTTGAAAGGTTCCTCTTTTTCTCTTCTCATATCATATCACTTAAATGATATCTGCTCAATCATTGTTTCACATGAGAAAATATCCTTACTTCTCACTGAAGCCAACCCCTCTTCTTGTTCAAGTGATCCTATTCCATCCCGTCTCCTCCTAAATATTATTCCCTCTGTTGTCCACATTAATTGCTTTTTACTAGAAACCTTCACCATCCCCTCTTGATTCTAGTGCCTTTTCTCTTTTGATCATTACCTATATGTCCTGCATATATTCATTATGTATGTATTTATTTGCATGCAATACTAAATCATAAGGTCCTTTACATCAGTAACTGTATTTTCCCTCTTTTAGTATTCCCATCACTTAGAACAATTCCTGGCATTTGGTAAACCATTAATTAATATTTACTGATTGAAACTGTTTTTTATTCCCTCCTATGGATCTTCCTCTTTGGTTCTCTAACTGCTTTCTCATCGCTGCTAATGTCTTAGGTTCCACTTTGCCTTAGTCGCAGAGGAAGCTATGCATCAGGTGAATGAACTGACCATCAAGTAAATCTCTGCTTTTTTCTGATAAAATAAAGCCAACTTCTTTACTATGTATCAAATATCTCTTATTTTTTTATGATACTTGAATTGCACTGGATAAAAAAAAGCAAGCAACAACCATCCCCTTAATTTGAAAAAAAGAAGCAAACAAATAAACATCATGTTTAAAGGTCTTTGGGAGAAAACAAAATGTCAAGAGTTTTGGGAGGATCTAGGGGAGACAATGCAGAGTACAAATGTAAAAGTTATACCAGACACCAAAATGGGTTGATCAGGAAAAAAAGAAAGACTATGACAGTATCCTTGTGGATAAAAAAAAAAGAAAAAGTGTGGAATAGATGATAACACAGTTATGCAGATTTGAAAACTGTCAAATACTCAAATATAAATAAAGTGCATTGATGACATTTTCAATATCAAGCTAGGGGAAATTCTCCACTGAAGGACCTCAGGCAACTGCCCATGGAGTATAGCTGTGCGATATTCATCATTTGGACATAGGAAACAATGCATTTTTACTTTTCAAATTTGCAAGATGACATAAAGCTGAGAGGCATAGCAACCCATAAAAGGCTGGTTTACAGAACTTGAATCCAAATATATGTGTCTATTAATGTTTAAATATAAGTATGCATATACACACATATGTATACACACATGCATATGTATGTGTATACATACATATATGTTCTTTATATATTATACTATAATATACTATGGTGTGCTATGACATGACATGGCATGATATTATGTGATATGATATGATATAATGTAATATAATATGTAAATACATTATATATAATATGTGTAATATAGAATGATATATAATATAAAATATTATATTTAACATATATATGTCTAGATATATATCTATCCATTCATCTATCTATCTATCTATCCATATGGTATAATGATGGATCAAATTTCAAAGATAAAATTTAAAAGAGACAAGTATGAAGTCTTGTAGATAGATGAAAATCAAATCCACTCTACAAAAGCAAGATGGTGTGACTTTACAGCAATTTAGGTGAAAATGAAATAGGGACATTATTGTTCAGCAAGCCCAATATTTGTCAACAATGTGATCTGGCAGTGAAAAAAGATAATGACATCTAAAGTTGGATTAACAGAAGGATAATGACAAGAATGGGGGAAATTATAGTCCCAGTGTATTCTGGCTATTCCAAGCACATCTGTAGTGCTGCGATGCTTTTTGAGTGCTGAATTTCAGGGAGGACATTGATAAGCTGGATCATGATCAGTGGAGGAAAATGGACTGTATGTGGAGGGAATGAGGTGGAAAAGATGTGGAGGAAATGAGGTGGAAAAAGACACTCCAAACAATATCAAATTAAAACCAGTTGAAGGGTCTGAGAATCTTTATTCTGGAAAAGAGAAGATTTGTGGGAGAGAGGATTGCTGTCATCAAGTTTAGTATTCTTTTATTTTCTCTTAGTCTATTGTGAATTCTATTTAATTTTTGGTAATTTGTCTTTCCTATATTTTAATAAATTAGCTATGTTTTCAGTCAATCTTGTTCCTATTCAACTGATCAGCTCAATGAAAAATTGTCAGTTTATTTCTCTTTTTTAATTGTATTGTTTTTGAATTGGTTACTTTCTAATCCATTCTGTTTTCCTCCTCCATTTTTTTGTGTGTGTGAGTACAACCCCTTTATGCTAATGATTATGATTGTGGTGAGCCTTTTCCTTGCATCATATAGTTTTCCTCTTTTTGCCCCAAGATGTCCTTTTTACAAATGAAAACTGGTGGGGTAAAGAAAGATAGTGAAATTGGCAGTAGTAAAACCATATCATTGAAGTTATATGATAATGTTCTTCTCTTGTCTTTATTCTGCTTAGAATCATATTTCTGGACCATATTCTTTCTTCCCCCACCCTTTTAATCTCTCTTTCTCTCTTTCTCTCTCTCTCTCTCTCTCTCTCTCTCTCTCTCTCT
>NW_027185791.1:10070994-10088567 GCF_028583685.1 Petaurus breviceps papuanus | reverse complement strand
TCTCTCTCTCTCTCTCTGTCTCTCTCTCTCTGTCTGTCTCTGTCTCTGTCTCTCTCTGTCTCTGTCTCTCTCTCTCTGTCTCTCTCTCTCTGTCTCTCTCTGTCTGTCTCTGTCTCTCTCTCTCTGTCTCTCTCTCTCTGTCTCTCTCTCTGTCTCTCTGTCTCTCTCTGTCTCTCTCTCTCTCTGTCTCTCTCTCTTTCTCTCTGTGTGTGTGTGTGTGTGTGTGTGTGTGTGTGTGCATGTTTGTGTCTCTCTTCTTCCCTTGTCTCTCTTCCCCCCCTCTCCCCAGTTGCAGCCAGCCCTCATTCTATCCTCGGTAATTTGAAAGTACTAAGAATCTGAAGCGACAATTGCTTCTGTTTTTCCTCTTAGAATGAATGGTTATGGGGGAAATGGTCCTTTCAATCTCTCAAAGGTTTTTAAATATCTAGTTTTCTCTGAACTTCAATGTTTTTTGAGGAAATCTACCCAGATATTATCTTTTTAACAAGAAAACTTGAAATCCTTAGTTCTATTAAATAACTTTTCCTCCATTGGCAGGATTTTTTAGGATGCCTTATTTTTTGTTTATAAATCATTTTCTTTAGTAATTTGTAATACCATATTCAAAGATCTCAGTGTAATTTCAACATAGTCTTATATGGCTTACTAATTGTGATCCCTGGATATTTGAATTCTTTCTTTTTTGTTTTTTTTTTAGAATGTTATCCTTTGACCCAAAAACTCTAGATATGGGCTCAAACATTTCTAGGTGTTTTGCTATTTAAAGTTTCTTGACCAGATCATTTTTTTTTTCTGCCTTTGGCTCTAAATTTACTTGGAAATCTTTCTTGATGTCTTAAAACATACTAATCAGATTGTATGTTTGATTATGCTTTTCATAGAATCTGATGATTCTTAAATTATTTCTTGCCCTGTTTTCAAGGTAAATCATTTTAGAAGTCACACACACATTCTCTTAATGTCTCAGTCTTTTGATTTTGTTCCAATATTTTTTGTTTCATTGAATCATTGAGTTCTGATTAATCTAGTCTACTTTTTAATACTTACTTAGCAAAAGTATTCCACTTACTATTTAAGGTCCTCATATTTTCCTCAAGAGATAAAATTTGTTATTGTCATTTTTTTTATTCCTAACCAGTCTTAGAATCTTTGTGGCTAACATATTATTTTTCTTGAAGTTCTATTCAATTTTATTTAATGTAAAGATCCTCTTATTCTGGATTTACTTCTTTGTATTCCCTTAGCATTTCTTCACGGAATTAAAATTTTTATTTTTTTAAATATTTCCATTTTTCATTCTTAGATTAGAATTTTCTGTCAGGACCAGGCTCTTAACTGTCCTAAATTCTTGGAGGCAGTGAATAGGAGCAAGTCCTGTCTCCACCAGTCTGGATACTGCTTTTTCTCTACTGACAGTTTTGGATGAACTGTATTCTGTTCCTTTTCCTTGTCTTCTTCCACACTCCTGAGCCACGACAGAAAGCTGAACCCAGGGCTTTCTTTGATCAGGCACAAACTTCTGCCATGATCCACAGACTGCTTTTATTTTGTGGTGGCTTGAAGTGTTCCCTGGCTGATTCATTCCTCTGTCTTCCAATAGTACGGCTCTGGGAGATACTGATGATTGGAAATCACTGGAAATCAGGAATCTTAGAGGACTTTGAGACATATGATGCCTATGTATCCCTACTGGGAGTGAACCTTATCCCTAACCTTGGCTGCAAAAGAATGGGGCCCAAAATCTTCTTGGTTTTAGGAGTGATCGACTAGAGGTGAATAGCTTTAGTCCCCATTTACTGGAGATCGTTCTGGTTTCAGATCTCCCTGATGAGGCCCTTTTGGCATCCCAAAGGATTCAAAACTTTTGTAGTCCTGAACAGAATCAAGGAGTTTAATGATTTTTCCCTTTGGCTTTTTTGTTCATTGATAGATCTATTGTTCTTTGTTATATTTGCTGAAGTGTTTCTCAGGGAAGCATGACTGGATTAGAACCTTTCATACCACCTTCATTTCTAGAAGTCTAAAGGTTTGTTTGTTGAAGTAAACAGGTAAAATCAGGGAGATGAAAAGAACCAGTAAGAATCTTTTGCTTTACCTCACCATAATGATGACAGAAATAAAACTCATTCTTCAGGAGTTACTAGAATTCCAATTTACTTGCTGATATTTACTGTATTTCTCAGGAACATCATTTACTTGTGACAAGGCAGATTTGACATCATACCAGATATTAAAAGGCAAAGCATCTATCCCAGCAAAAGCAGCACAGTGTCCTGTTAAGGTAAAGAAGGCCTTTATATAAGTATGGTTTCATTAAATATCACAGCACAAAAACATCTGAGGCTTAGCATGATATATATTGGTTCATGTAGATAAACTAAACTCTATTTGATGCTGGATTATAATTTTTAAAATAGATTAAAAACAAAAGGGAAAATGAATGTGAAAATGCTCTACTTCTGGACATAAAGAGCATTGTGCCTGTATCAGCAATATTAGCATCAATTAAGACTGATTGAACACCTGCTACAACGTTTAAGGCTATAAAGATAAGATCATTTGTGTGTGTGTGTGTGTGTGTGCTGATGAAATGTTCATTTTCACAGTTAACAAGAGAGCTTATCAGATATCACAGAACTGTAAAACAATGTAAAAAGGTACCATTTGATGTGTGACAAGTGTTGAATTTGCCATATGTACATATGGAGGTGAGGCAAAGTCAATAAACATATTTTAAGCATATAATCTGTGTCAGGCACTGTGCTCATCACCAGGAACACATATGCAAGCAAAAATAAAAACAGTTCTTACTTTCAAGGAGTTTATATTCTACGTGAGGAAGGTGGCATATAAAAAAAATTGAGAAATGGGGAGGGATGGAATGCTAAAGTTGGAGGTAGTTACAAGAAGAAATGAAGCCCAGAGAATAAGCAAATCTCAGAGGAGTCACCAAAGGCTGGACTAGGCCTTTTCTCAAAATGAAGGTTCTGGGAATTCATCAGTGGAGGGGGCGGGGGGAAGGGGTAAGAGACTACAAGAGCAGAGGGATCTTCCAGAGTGAGCAGGCCTCTGAGACATTATAGGGAAATCCGGAAAGTCAAAAGTAGAGCTGGAGAGGAGAGTGTGAAATAAGAAGCACAAAGAGGAGTCTACGAGGGCTATCCCATAAAGTATGTGCTGATCATCCCAGGACACTTTTGGATCCACGTGTGCTCCCTGTTGAGTTGCCCACGCGGAAGTCTTTTAAAAGATAGTCACTTTCTCAATCCAGAATAGTATGTGGTAAGGAACTCTCCCTGTCTCTTTCTTGGTTTCTGTCTATCTATCTGTCTGTACCTTTCATTGGCAGGGAAAGAAAGAAAAACTGAGAAGGGAGGCAGTGCCCCCTGCATGACCTATGTTGATTACATGCAAAGCAAACAGAACATATGAACATCAAGGCGGGCCTGAGTCATGAGTTCAAGGATCTGACAGCTTGCTCTGATTTGTGTTTCTTTTCCTGAGAACATATGACCAAAAAGCAATTCCAAGTTGAATATTTTAGTTTGTGAAGACAACCTAGTGAATGTGAGAGGTCAGAAGATAATGAATCCTTCAGGCAGTGTTGGCTGCACTTAGGGAAGGTACACCTTTCATGTCCTCTGCCATTCTCAGTGTAGATGTCCACCTAAAGGAAGATGGACCCACACAATACACTTTAAAGGAGTTATGTAGATAGTACAAATCCAAGATTGGTGAAATGCCTATTCAATAATTCTGCTAAATATTTCATGTTTTAATATTTTAATACTCAACTCCCTAAAAAAGTATATTAGGAATTATGGGTTACTACATCATGTTTTAAGTTTTCAATTCACATAGTCTTTGTGTTTTAGGCATTTCCTTTACATTGAAGAAATAAATAGCAATACTATACCTCATACACATTGTACATTATTTAATTTTCTACTTCCTTTTGGGGAGACCCAGTAAATAAGTCCAAGTATAAGCTTTAAGAGATTCTTCATGGGGTTCTGGGGTTGAGGCCTAAAGAGTCAGAAACAATGAAAAAAGAACCTTGCTCCACATTTTAGAAGTCAGGAACTTCCAGGACTCAGTATAGTGTGTGTGTGTGTGTGTGTGTGTGTGTGTGTGACTGTAGAGTTCAGGGGGCCACAGCGAAAGTAGGCACTCCCCACCCCAGTCGTATCATGTGAAGTATTTGAGATATCATATAGATAATTGGCCTCTCAAGTGATCCATGGCATATCTTCCATTGTCCTGTGACATGATGGCAAAGATTATGTTAATAACACAATACAGAGTGGGAAGATAAAGACAGGGGAAAAAAAGATAGATTAAAGGAAAGAAGAAAGAAAATAAGGAAGGAAAGAAGGAAGTTTTATTAAGAGTTTACTATGCGCCAGGCACTATGTTACATCCTCGGAATGAGAAAACAAGCAAGCAAGAAAGTCCCTACACTCAAGCAGCTTGCATCTTAATGGAGAAAGATGAAAGCAGAGGGGGAAGGTTAACACTTCTTGTGCTGCAGCAAGAGAAGAAAAAGTAGACCCAAGGTAAGAGTGAAATGAAGCATGGCTGCAGGGTTTCCTAAATTAGCAGTCATGCGAATGCAGTCACTGAGGAAGGAAGGATGTCCCCAGGACAGGTTTCCAGGGACCAGTGCAAATACATTAGTCACTGAAGAAAATTATTTCAAACACAAGCACAGATATTCTTCACCTGCTACCACTACATAATATTACCTATTACATTCTCTCTCATTGCTACACAATTTCCTAACCACCCCTTTCTGCACTGAGTATCAGCCTCCAGGGAAGTTATCACTTAAATCTGTCCTAGGCACCCATACCAATAGTTGCATACATGTTGTTGGGAAAATTCTTCCCTTCTGTTCTAAATTATCCAATCACTATATTGCAGATTATCTCATGTACACAGCAGGTACCCTTTGGAGAGTGGGCTCTATGCTTTTGAGCAGTGACTAGTGACTTCCTCCTTGCCCCTTTATTTTGGGACACAGTGGGTCACATAGAATGAGTGAACATGGATGGGTTATAATCGTTATGTCAGCTCTCACTACATTTTATTTCTTCTAATATGTGACCTCTTTCAAACTTCTCTTATTCTGTTAAGGACACCACCATTCCTCCAGGGACTCAAGTTTACAACCTCGCCACCATTCTTCAATTTTCACTTTCACTTGCTCTACAAAGCCAAAGAACTGCCAAATTCATTCATTCTGATTTACGAGGCATCTTGTCCCTTCTTTCGACTCACACACCCACCTTTCCAGGCTCATACATTACTCTCCTTCCTCTACTCTCTATTTCATCAAAATTCATCTTCTTATTGTTCCCTACACTCCCACGAAACACAATGAACATTTCCAAACATGAATAGGTGCTGCAGGATAGACCTAACCCAGGTCACATTGATGGTTCAAGCTCAGGAGTAGAACAAACCCAAACTCTCATAAAACACCTCAGAATGGAAGAGAGTTTAATTACCCACAGCATGGAAGACATGTTCAGCAAGTGTGCAGTACTGATTCAGCTGACAAAAGTTTTTCTGCCTTCTTCATTTGCCAAGGTGGAGTCCTGTTGTTAAGTCTGGGGAAGGAGACCCTCTCTTCTCATGAGTTTATTGTCTTACTCTGGCCACCAAGAAGCCTTTTCAGCTGTTATAGCCTTAGTTTTCTGGGAAAATTAAGGATCAAGACCAGCTTTAATAGTGTTAAAGGAAAAGTAGTGTAGTTTATACGACTGTGACCCAGTCATAATAAGAAATGACAATATGATATAATTGACTAAGCTGAACCATATAAAGAAATAAAAATTAATTTATCCTGTAATTTTTCTATGAAGTTAAAATCTGAGAAAATCAATGTTTGTTTGTTGTTTATGCACTGGTGAATTTCTATACACCAAGAAATGTAATTATTGATAAAAAATGTATGTTCACTTACTGGAATTTAATTATTTTGTGTATATTTAAATTTAAAAGTATTTTAAAGAAGAAATTCACCTGCTTGACTAACTGCTTTGATCAAATTAACTAAAATAATTATCAATATTTTTCCTATCTCCAAGGTATGCAAAGTCATTATTTTTGAAACAATCTCATTTAAGCCAACAAAGAACTTTCCCAATACATTCATACAACTCTACCAGGAATAATGTCAGTGGATGAATATCACAGCTTCTGAAACTGGGACAAGAGAACACTTACGTATTGACTTGTGTTTTGTAGTTTCAGAGGATGGAAACATTCTAAGACACCAACAAACAACGCATCTGTTGACTCACACAGGAAGTTAAGGAAGCTTACCACTTAGCTACAACTTCAGCCCATAAGAATGCCAACATAAATAAACAATATTAGGATACTTGAGTCTGTCTCCTTCAACAAGGTGACAAACAAAAAAAAAAACAAAAAGATTTTTGCCAAGAAATTTATTTGGCCAAACAAGTGGTTGGACAGATGGAGAACCACTAAGCTGTGGAGACACTGGGTAATTTGACTATTTTACAAAGTATCTCAAAAGACTTTCAAAGGCCCTGCAAAATAATCAGCAGCAACCAACCTGGACTCCTTGATGAGTAGGTAGCCTGACGGCCAACCATTTCAGAGAACCATAAATAAAAGAGTCTTCTTGCAGTAAGCTTTGGATATGAGTGAGTAGAAGCAAGGAGAGTAAGTTAGAACTAAATTAGGGGACTAGTGAAAGGACATTGAGAATCTTGCCCCACCCCACCCCCCCTTCCCTGGCCTTGACCCCTGCATCTTCCTGCTAGGACCCTGATGAGAGGGGTGGATGGAATGAATAGAAACATTAATTAACTATTTCTGTCAAAGGATCTGAGAGAAGGTAACATGACTTCCTTTCTACTCTCCCTTCCACTTAGAATGATATAGATTTAGTCTGCTTATCTCTGTTCTTTAAAATTACCTTTTAATTTAAGTAATTTGAAGTTTTGTCATCTAAAGAAAATACAACCAATTCTAACAAGAATTCTTGGTGTACATTTCATTTACAGACAAGAGACTGCTTATCCAAGAGAGCCAGTGGCCATGATTACTACAGAGAAATAAAAAAGATCGAATTTCAAACTCAGTCTAAGCACTGGGCTTATACCCTTGTTGGGGTTCTAAGCAAATGAGTGAATCTTATCAGTACAAAAAGATGTGCTAAATCCTAGGGAACCCACAACAAACAAATAACATGCAATTTGATTATTGGTTCCATTTGAATTTGGAAAATATGTGCTTTATACTACTTTTAGAGTACAGTACTGTTACAAAGTCTCACATGAGAGGGTGACATGCAACAAAAGTAGAATCTCAGTCTTCCAGGATTATAGAATTTTTGAGTTGAAATGGACTTTAGAGACCATTAAGTCAAATCCCACTGTATCCAGGTGTACAGAAAAGAAAAAAAAAAGAGTCACAGAGAGATAAAGTGACTTACCCACAATCACATGATAATAAGTAGCACACCTTGGACTTGAAGCCTAGTCTTCTGATGACAATAGAATGCTTTACCAGCTGGATATGATACCAACTATGCTTCCTTCCTGGCATTATGGTTAGTTAGGATCAAGTTTGACCTCAATGGAGAAAGATCCTTTGATTGGGACAGAGACTCAAATTCTCAAAGTAAGAAGAGTAATATTTGTATATTTTCTCAGTGTTTACACATAACTACTTAAGAATACATCTACATCAAAGAAATGTCTGTAATGTTAATGGGGATTTGAATATCTTCCCTTCCCCTTGAAAGAGCAAGCAAATAAGTCATTAGGGATTTGTTTCAAGATGAGCCTTGCCCTTGATTATATCAAATCTTTGTTAAGAAATAGAACTTGTGGGGCAGCTAGGTGGCACAGTGAATAGAGCACCAGCCCTGGAATCAGGAGGACCTGAGTTCAAATCCAGCCTCAGCCCTCAGATACTTAACACAAAAACTAACCATGTGACCTTGGGAAAGTCACTTAACCCTAATTGCCCTCAAAAAAAAAAGAAGAGGAAATAGAACTTGTGAATCCCACAGTGGGAGGAACTTGCAGAGCAGGAAGGGACCCAGCAGGGAGGAGTTAATGACCAGAATAAAAAGCTATATATAAGCCTAGAGAACCAGAACTGCTCAAATCAAGCAGTGTGGTGGCTGAGCAGCTAATATGAGTGAGAGAGGGGCATTCTTGCCTAAGGAAACCTGTTTGTTTTGAAGGCCTGACAGAGAGGAGTCTTGGGAAGCTTTGGCTATGTTGGTGTTCATTGCATTGATTTATGTGTACCAACTTCATGGTAACTGTAATGAATTTGGCTTTCTGGTTTGGGGATTTGATTTTCTCATATTTAAATAAATGCTTTGGTTCTGTCCTCCATGTGGAGAGCCTGTTACATTTTGTGATTAACAACTCCACCATCATATTCATAGATGCTATGGCTGCTGTGAATATTGCATTAGTGTTATAGAGTCACGTCCAAGTAATTGAACTATACATTCTACAACTGCATGTGATCTAAAAAAAAAAGTATATTTTCTTTTAGAGGTGAAATTCACACTGCTTCCAATGCCAGAAAACTAAATAAAACCCCTTTTCTTGTCATTGTGTTGGGATATGGGACTGGGGCGGAGAGAGAGAGAGAGCACATTATAATAATGTCGGGGTGGGGGGGGGAGTGATTCCAATGATTGCTATACATTATCTTGGGAAAATCTAGCAGGAAAACACTGGAAAAATGAACCAGTGGAAGTTAAAAACAATCCATTGGACAAATAAATGAAGCCTGGCTGAGCTAATTCCGTTGGATAATTTTGCCTGCAGGCTACAAGTGTCTGTGTGGCAATAGGAGCAGGTAGGGTAAAATTTCCAGAGGATGAAAAGAAACAATTCCACAGGCAACCAGAGCTAATTCACAGCTAAATAAACAAGGCAACTAAGGCCCTGCTGTGCAGTCGTTGCTCTTGTAGTTAAGCCAAGCTGTGCTGCTTAGCATTAGAGGGAGGAAACTCCAAATATGTAATGGCCTGGAGCCACACTGGACCCAAATGTAGTTAGCACAGGAGGGGTCAAGAAAAAAGTCAATAAAAAGAAAGCAGAAACCACTGCTGGCTTCAGAGCAGGCTGATAATGCCCTTCTGGAGATATATTTGTGTGAGACTTCAAATAGTCAGGATTAGTTACTTAAGTTAAAAATCCTATATAACTTAGATGTGTTTAAAGGAAACTGCATATAGAGACAATAGAAAGTACCACAGAATGATTGAGGCTGGAAGAGACTTTAGAATTCTTTCTAGTTGGTTTCTTCATTTCAAATTGAGGAAACTGAGTCCTAGAAAAGGGAAACAACTTACCTGAGATCATAAGGCTAAAAAGTGACAGAGTTTGGAAGTGAACCAAGGCTTTCTGACTTCAAATCCAGCAGTATTATTTCCACAGCAATGCACTGCAAAATAGCGTTAATTTTTGGTTGACTTTATAGGCTAAATAACTAAGGACAATAGTAAATAACTAATACACTAAGGCCAATGAGTGCAATATTCTGTCAAAAGAAAAATTTGATATTAATATGAACTGAAATATGCAAGCTAGCAGTGTGCAAAGGGTGCTGTACATTGCTTAGAAAAAAATTCCCTTAATTCACTTTTTTTTTCATTTTGGGGAGTTCTTAATAAACCTAGAATTGGACAGAGAAATAAGCTTGGTGAAAGATGAGTTCTTAATCATGAGGAAGTTCCTAAATCTCTTAATATTTTCATTTGTAACACAAGGTATGTTAGCAAGAAGACAACCTCCCAAACCAGATGGGGACAAAGTTATAATTCAGACAGTGACAAGAATGTTTTCCTTAGTCACCATTAAGAGACCATGCCCACTTCAGGGGAGTTAATGCTCTCAATTTTGGAATTGAACCCTGAGGGTGAACTCTCCCCATTGAGTATGTTAATAGCTAAATTCCCATCTAAAACCTGTTTCACTGATCACATCCCATTCAAATATCCAACAGGAAACTGGGGACTACCCAGGCAATATTCTATTTTGTCTGTCATCACAGGTGTAAAAGTAAATTAAAAAAATAATAAAATAAATACCATAAATATGAAAGTAAATACCATTGTAATGGCAAAAGAAGTGAAAACTTAGTGGCTCTATGTTTCCCATTATACTGCCTATAGCTCTTATAACTCCCTCCCCTGGCCCTAACTCCCTTATGTGCATGTTATTATCCTATTAGATGCAAAATGCTTGAAGGTAGGGTCTATTTCATTTTTTATACTTGTAATCCTAGTGTCTGGTAGAGTAGGTTTTTCATATACATATATATGTATATATATATACACACACATATATATACATATATGTATATTCTTATTAAATAATGCATTTCCTAACCACCATCCCATCTTTAGCATTCTTTAGGATCTGGACCACATGACTTAGTTTCCATTGAAGTTCATATATATCATACCATTTGCAAAGGTCTGTTATTCAATAAACATTAATTAAATACCTTAAATTCTAGAAAAAGCCCTGAGAACGCAATGTTAGAAAAATTACACATAGCTTGTTTTCCACAGGAGAAGTAATGGAGATTTGTTGGTGAGATAGAAAAAATATGGTACTCAGTACTAAGTGATAGGAACAAAAGAGTGAGCTGGACCAAGGAAAATTTGCTTTTGGAGAGAACACTTTCAGTTTAGTGGTTGGAGACCTCCTGGAATATATGATCTGTGATCTGAGCCTTGAAGGGCAAATAAATGCAGACACACACACACATACATATATGTATATGCATAATGAGAAGTATATAGGGTTGTTTCAAGAGTGAGATAACTAGAAACTTGACTAAGTTTGCCAAAAATTACAGGATACCGATAGCTCTTGCAGTCCTTCAACCCTGGCAGAAAAAAAAAATAGCTTAACTCCTAGTTACCAAAAATAATGACAGCTACTATGTGGCTATCCCTTTCACCTAGTGTGAATTCTTCCAGAAACATGCATTCAACTTTCCGATTTGGGTCCAGGAAGTTGAATGAGTCCTTTACAGTTGAATGAGAGATATTTCTTATGCCACTTCCGCTGAGTGTCGTTTTTGACTCAGAATGAATTCTGAACTTGAAGCCTACCTGAACAAGGAGGGAGGGAAGACAGCATGTCAAATCTGGAGGGTAGCTAATAGTCTAGTTTGGTAGTTTGGCTGGCACTTTGAGTGTACAAAAGATGTAATATGGCTAGAAATAGGAACTAAAATTTGGAAGGTAAGCTTGGAACCACTCTGTGAAAGGGGCTTAAAATGTCAACCTAAAGTGTTTGAATTTTACACTGTTAGCAGTATGGAGCCACTAATGTCTTTTGAGCAGCATAGTGTCATGGTTTAACTTGTGCCTGAGAAAAATTATTTTGGCATTTATGTGAAGGATAGATTGCTGGGGATGGACTAAAGAGACAGTGAAACTATTGGAGGCTATTACAATTGTCCAGGTGAGAGGTGATGATGTCCTGAACTAGACTGCTAGTTGTGGGAATGGAGACAAAGTGGCAGTCATGAAAAAAGTGCCAACACATGCCCTTTTTACATGAGATTATTACCTTGGGAAATTGAAGAGAAAATTTCTTAGAAATGTATTGACACTTTGATAGTCAGTATTTCAGGGAAAGAAGACAAAGTCTCCTATTCAGCTGATCTAACTTCAAGGTTGATCAAATAATGTTCAGACGAAATGGATATGATTACTCTAGCTCAAATAAACTCTCCTTCACCATCTGTACTTTCTGTGCTTTTCTATCACAGTGCTTTTGATTTTGTTATTTCTGGTGCTTGTAATGGGACCCCTTCTGTTTGCCATTGAATTACAATCACCCTTTAAAACTCAAATTAAATGTCATAGCACCAGTGAAGGAGGGCATTTACCTTCATCTACCCCACCCTGAAGTTGTTGATGACCTTTCTATTCCCCTTTAGGGATCTACACGATTCTTTCCTTCCATCACACACACACACATGCATACATATGCAAATAACACATAGTTGTGTGCATATATATTTATGGGTATATGAGTTTATTCTTTTAGTTTTTAGTAGCTATATTTAAATGAATTAATTTCAATGTTATACAGCTAAGGAAAGGGACTAGATTTGTGATTTTACTGGTATAAGAAATTCTCTGAAGAGTAAATGCTTTCTGCCAATATATATGGAACCTTCTCTGAAACATAATTTTGCAATAATTCTTAGAACTCTGAGAAGTTTGAATTTGCCCAGATTCACGTACCATTTTTTTTCATATAGGACTTAGAGCCAAATTATCTTATCTCTGGGACCAGGTCTCACCTATGCCACAGTACTTAAGAAAACTTACCTTCTACCAATTTTCCATGGATAAAGTACATAATTTTTCAGTCACTTCTAAGTCCTCATTTGGGATTCTTTGTCCTCTCATTAATGTCTCACCCCCCCCCCCCCATGGATATAGTTAGTATGTATCTTTGGCTCTTGTTTTGCTTTACATTATTTCCCAATTTTGTTCTATTTTTCATATGATAATTTTTAATTGCCTTATCATAGTCTATCATATCAATATAATTTTAACACAATTTTATTGAACAACAAAATTTTATTTTCTTATTTGTGTAGTTGATTTTTGCTCTTAGAATTAATGCCCCTATGAAAGTTACTGAATAGATAGTTCTTTGTGATATTTTTTTCATAAAAATGTTGAAGCACATTCTGAACAATGGAATTATTGGGTCAAGGGAAATTATTATTTTATAACCTACTCTGTACTGAGTTTATGCTCCAGAAAACTGTACACATTTGCAATTCTGCCAGCAATGAATGAGTCCATCTGCTTTAATTTAGTCAGTCAATCAAGAAACATTTATTAAACATCAACTTTGTTCCATACAATATGCTAAGTACTGGGGATACAAAAAGAGGAAAAAAAAACAACACGGAAGGCAGCTCAGAAAGCTCACAGGGTTTTTTTTCTTTTTTCTTTATTTTTAAATTTATAATTTTTTTATACTTTTTAAAAAAGTTTTAATTCCAACAACTTTTAGTTTTATGTAATCCATTTTACCTCCTGTGTGATAAACAAATATAAACAAACAAGCTCTAAACAGGAAAGATAGGAAATAATTAAAAGGGGGAAGGTCCTAGAATTAAGAGGGGTTGAGAAAAACTTCAAGTAGAACATGTGATTTTATCCAGGGCTAAAAGGAAGCCAGGGAAGCCAGTAGGTAGAGATGAGGAAGTTGAACATAGTCATAGTGAGAGACAGAGAAAATGCCTGAAGTGGAAAGACTGAATTTCTTGTTAGATCACTTTCACTGGATTAAATAGTATGTGGCAGGGAGTAAGGTGTTAGAAGATTGGAAAGGTAGGAGAGGGGTAGGGAATAAATGTCTTTGAACCCCAAACAGTGAATTTTAGATTTGGTCCTAGAGGGGCTAGGGAACCACTAGAGTTTATTGAGTAGGGTAGGTCATGTGGTTGAACCTATATTTTAGGAAAATCACTTTTATGAGTGAATGGAAGAGGGTCTGTAGTAGGGAGTGACTTGAATGGAGCATTTCATTGTCATATAAAAATAAGTAATAAGTCTTTTGCATGAGGAACAAAAAAGTCCTATCATTAGGAATTAATATTTAGCCTGAACATTTGCAAGATATACTATTTGAAAAAGGGCAGTGATAGAATAATGGACAAGAGCTGGCAAAATATCTCTTAACATATTTATCATTAACTTAACATTCTTGAATATATATTATTTATAGGCATTTATCATATAATATTTTGTATTGTAGTTACTTGTTTATATGTCATTTTTCCCTACTAGATTTTGAGCTTACTGCAGACATTTCCTTGATCAGGAAACAGGAAAAAGAAAGGCTTTGGCTGGATAATGCCTTATCTATGAATATCCCATTATGCCTCAGCAGCCAACTAAAATGTACTTTCTTCTCCATTAAGTAAGTAGACAGATGTAAAACCAATCATGGGCAATGCTCCTTAGGACTGCTATTGTGAATAACTTTAAGGGTCTAATCATAATGAACTCTCTATTTATTCACCAATAAACTGAAGCATAATATTCAAGAAACTAAAGCATAAGATTCACAACAGTATAACTTCTTATTACTAAGGTGGCTGCATAGTTTTAAACAAAATGTATCATTGAGTATATGTAATAACCATCTTTAATAGGTAGCAGAAAATCCAAATACCATGCACTCCTAAGGTACAGTAACTTACAATCTCCTCAGTCATTACAGAGTATCCAAGCAAAGTCTTCTTTCATCCTTACTGGAGGCCAGCTTCCAATAATCCTTAATCTAATCATCCATAAGATATAGCAGAAAATACAAAGACCATTTGCCCCTAGGTCACAATAAGTTTGAAATCTCATCAGTCAATACAGAGTACAGGAAGTAAAGTCCTCTTTCATCTTGTCTCCAGGCTGGCTTCCAAATCTCACGATTCCCCTTCCATGGGCTGACTATTCCCAAATCTTGCCTGGATTCACACATTGGGAGCTTTCCAGTCCCGTTCCATATCTCAGCTCACAAGGACTGCTCCACTCCAAGTTCTTTGCAGTTTCTGTTTCTAGGAAAACCAAGCTTAACAGGGCAACAACAATATTCACACACATTACCAACACAATCATTTCAATTCACTTTCAGTCTGAGAAACCAATACACAACAACAGACATGGCTTCTGTCTGGGAAATCAACACAGATAACAGACAGATCCCCAACATCACAAACACGCTCTGTCTCACTTCCTCCTGCTCACAGCTCTGCTCATGCTCATCCACTCCCCATTTCATCCTTTTTGCAACCTCCTGGCACTGTGAGATCCCATATATTGCATTCAGCCTCTTAAGGGGCAGGGGAGATCTTTACACTTCCTCAGGCCTATTAAGGGCAATACCATGTATACTCTTTCCAATCAAAGACCCTTGATACAATCAAAGGTGAATCTCAAAGGCACTTGATTATCTAGAATTCAATCCAAAAAAAAAAAAACAGTAAAAAATCCTATTTTTATTGCAATTACAATAAAAAACAGAGAAAACCTTATCTGCTTATGAACTGAAATGGAGATCTGAGCCTTCATTGGCCTGTCCCCCATTGTATGTTTTTAGCATATCCATGGTCTCAATCATAGCCTGCCTAAGAAATTACAATGTCCACAGGCCTATCCTTATTCAAATGGTGTATACTATAATATTTGAATTGCAGGAAAGCTTTGTTGGTCAAATAAGAAATCACTTCAAGAAGTAATTTATTAAATACCTACTTTGTTTCAAACACTATGCTAAATGTAAAGGGAACAAAGAAAGAACAATAACAATAATAAAAACAACAGAAAAAAACAACAAGAAAAAACATTGCTTCTCTAGAGGGATTTTCAGTCTAATGGGGGAGACAACATGCAAACAAATGTGTATCAATAAGAAATATACAGGATAAACTGGAGCTGAACTCAGAAGGAAGACAGGACTAGGAAAAAATTTCTTGGAAAAATTGGACTTAACCTGAGATCTGAATGAGATTAAGAGAGCCAGGAGGTGGGGATGAGGAGGGAAAGGGTTGTACACAGGAGTGATCGCCAGTGATATTGCCTAAAGTCAGGAGGTATAATATCTTCTTCAAGGAGCAGTAAAACCAGTGTCACTTTATTACAGAATAGTTGGTATATGGATGGAGGGAGGTGGGAGCAAGGCATAACACTAGATTGAATGGATCTAGGTTATGAAGGACTTTAAAAGCCAAATAGAAATTTTTTATTTAATCCTGAGGGTAATAGGAAGCCATCGGAGTTTATTGAATAGTGAAAGGGGTGAAATGGTCAGATGTGGTTCAAGAAGAGTGAAACAAACATAAAATAAAAACAAACCTGACATGAATTTCAATAGGTCAAATGAACTTGTGAGAGTGAATTGTCATAAATAAAGGCCTATAAAAAAAGTCATTTTTGTGAAATATTTGCATGATATAAGATTCAAACTACCAACTGAACTTTCCCTCCTCTAACTGGGGTTCTCATGAAAGTGACTTCTCTAGATTATTGGAGTCCAAGAGGGTCTCTGATATTGTTAACACTGATATAAGCTCCAAACATTATGGCAACCTTTTTTTTTAATCATAATCATTTATAGAGGAAATTATTTTTTTCAACCCCTTAACCCTTGTTAATGGCCAAGAAAAAAATTAAATCTGATACAGAGATCACATGAAACCATACATCTCATATTCTATTCTGGTCATCCTCTGCCTCTCTAACAAAAGGGAAAATGCAATTTTCATTATCAATTCTCCAAAATCTTCACTGTTTATTTTTTCCAATTAGTAAGAGTTTGATTTCCTTTTAATGTTCTTTTCATTTGCATTGTTGTAGTCACTGTGGATTTTGTTCTGTTGGTTCTGCTTATTTCAATATGCATATTTCATGCTAATCTCACAATCTCATAAATCTCATAATTCATATATCTCTGAATTCTCTATATTCATCATTTTTAATATACATTCCTTTATTTCTGTCTATTTCACTGTACTTATATATTATAGTGTGTTATTTTGTTCTTATAGTTTTATTTTGTTTCCATTCATTTCTTTGTTTTAAATATTACATAATTATAGTAGAAAGTGAAGCTGGTGACTTTGCACAGCCCTTGCTCACTTCAATTCAATTCATTTGCATGCCATGGCATCATCTCCCTGAAGTCAAGGTCCCATTTGAGAATGAAGGACAAACACCAACAGATATCTATTATGTTTAGTTATTTGCTACCACAAAAAAGTGCCTATACATGTGTTTTGGTATATAATAATTTTTTTTCTGTGTTTTTTTAAACTTATATAAATGCATGCTTAGCAGTGGAATTGCTGGATCAAAGGGGAAAAGCAGTTTAGTCTGCACTCCTCTGTAAGGGTGTGTCCCTTTCATACTACATTTGCACCTTGGAAAAGGGAAGAACCTTTTAGGTTTCAATGAATTGTTCTTTCACCTTGTAAAGGATACAAAACTGAAGAGATTCCTTTTCACCACATAAAGGGTGTGGGACTTTTAGTTGTTCATTAGCATGTGAAAAGGCCAGAAAGCAGGTTAGCTAAAATCAAACAATAAATCTTCCTGGGCTTTGATTCCAACTGTAATATTTCCTCTTCAAGGCATGACCAACTACTCTCTGAACATGGAGAGACTAAAAACTTAAAAAAAATCATGGGGATGCTGAACCCCAAAGCAAATTGCTGATTATTGGGCAAATGTTCATCATTGCCTGCTTAGAACCTACAGAGAATTTTCAAATGTTTGTACTAGCATTTCTACCTCAGAAACTGCCAAATGCTGCATAATTTGTACCTTGATTTATTGTTTCCTTGATTAAGAATTAATGGAGAAAATATAATAATAGTTTATATTATTTTTATATCATATAGTAATATTTTTATATTATATGTAAAGAGTACACAGGAGAATAGGAATATATAGATAGATGATTAGATAGGTAGATAGATAGATAGATAGATAGATAGATAGATAGATAGATAGATAG
>NW_027185791.1:9984683-10070984 GCF_028583685.1 Petaurus breviceps papuanus | reverse complement strand
TAGATAGATAGATAGATAGATAGATAGATAGATAGATAGATAGATAGAGATAGGTGATAATGCAAATTAAACTTAAAAGAGACATACATACATTTTTATATCTAATGTTTGTTAGGTATTGACCATCACATCTCTGGATTCTATTCACAGCACAAACAGACATATATTTGGTCTATAATGGAAAAAATATATATATAACACCAACTCCTAAATGTGAATGAATTGAAATCTACATTGAAAAGAAAGAAAAGGAAGGCATGGATAAGAGGACAAATGTCATCTTTACTAGAAAAATATATACATTGAAGACATATAACTATAGATAGAGTGAAAATGATGGTGATAGTACAAGCCTAGTATATTTTAAACACTATTTTAATACTGTATTTAAAAAAAAGTAGGGATTGCAATCATGATCTTAGATATTTTTTTTTGTTGAATTTTATCCAATTCTTCATGACCTCATTTGGGGTTTTCTTGACAAAGATACTGGAGAGGTTTGCCATTTCCTTTTCTAGTTCAATTACAGATGAGGAACGGAGGCAAACACACTTACACAACCTGGCCAGGCTCATCCATCTAGTAAGTGTCTGAGGTCAGATCTGAATTCATGAAGATGAGTTTTCTTGATTCCAAGCCCAGTGCTCTATCCACTGAATCACCATAAGGAAACAATGGAAACTACTAATGTCAATTGAAAGAACAAGGAAATTAGCCTGTACTTAAGAGCAGCAGATGAAATAACAAAATAACAATTTTATTATTGTTTTATAAAGATTCAATATGTTTTATAAATATTGTTGTATAAATATTCAATATTGTTTTATAAATATTCAATATGTAAAATATAGGATATCAATACATTGCTTAAATCAACACATGTATTACACAAAGATATTAATAACATATATACATACATACAAATACATACACATATATATGCATACATTGGTACACATACACAGATACGTAAGCAGGCAGAATAGGACATAAAGGACAGGGGTTGCCCTTATTGTATGTCTATGGAGTTCTGGTTCAGCAGTCAATTAAAAGTATTCTCAGGAAAAATCAAGCATAATTAAAATTGATAAAAATCAAATTGTGCCTATTCTGAAATCAGGGAGAAGAACTTCTCCATTATGCAACACCAAGTGCACTACACATCAGTAAAATATATATTGTTAAAAGAAAAAAAGTCAAATTCTGTGGCAGAAATAGTCACAACGGCAACTAAATATATCAGTAAACTAACCTCCCTATTAGCTCAGAAAGGAGCTAAACGTGTTAGAGACACTAAAGATTGACAATTTATACTAAAGCCTGGGTGTGAAAATAGCTATATCCATTCTTAAATAATGGAAAGTCATTTGAGGTACATAGTGTATAAAATGCTATCTTTGGGGCCAGGAAGATAGTTAGAATCTAGCCTTAGACACTAACTATATGTCCCAAGGCAAATCATTTAACCTCTGTCTGCCTAGGTTTTCTCATCTGTATAATGGAGATCACAATAGAATTTTTTTTGCAAGATTGTACTTTGAAAGCCTTAGACTAAATCCAGCCCTCCCCCCACCTTCACTCCCTAATGATTAATCAGTGAGAAACTTGTATTACCCTTCCTTTGATTTCTTCTTAAGCCAGCAGGTCCTTGCATACCTTTAACATCATGTGTGAGTACATCTCTATCGGTATCTGTCAGTCTGGTGTCCATATTGGCAAAGCCTACCTGAATCTGTACTGCCTGGAACATCTTATCTAGTCGTGGTCAGTTGCCAAGTGACATTATCAATAGGGGAGGTGATGCCTTCAATACCTTCTAGAGTGAAATTGGAGCTAGTAAGTATGTTACCCAAGCAGTTTGTAGAACTGGAACCAACTGTTATTTTTTCTAAAAATAGTATTTTTCTACTCAATTACATGTAAAAACCATCTTAACATTCATTCTGTAAAAAATTTCAAGTTCCAAATTTTCTCTTTCCCTACTTCCCCTCTTCCTTCTCTATGACATTAAGAATTTCAAATAGGTTATATATGTGCAATCATGCAAAACAGATTTCCATATTAGTCATGGTGTGAAAGAAGAAATAGACCAAAGGGAGGAAAAAAAGATAAAGAAAATGAAAATAGTATGTTTTGATCTGCATTTTCACTATGTAAGTTCTTCCTCTGGATATGCTTACCATTTTCCATCATGAGTCCCTTGGAATTGCATTGAATTACTGTTTTGATGAGAAGAGGAAGTTATTCATAGTTGATCATCACACAATATTGCTGTTACTATGTACAATGTTCTCCTGGTTTTCCTTGATTCATTTTTCATCAGTTCATGTAAGTCTTTACAAGTTTTTTTTCCCCCTAAAATCTGCATCCCCATCATTTTTTATTGCACAGTAGTATTCCCTTACATCCATATACTACAACTTGTTCAGCTGCTCCCCAATTGGTGGACATCCCATCAATTTCCAATTCTTTGCTATAAATGTTTAGTGGTCAAATGTTATTGATGAGGTTCACACTCTAACCTACTGTTACTTCTACCACCCTGAAAGCTGATCACTGGCAAGGAACGTTCATTCTTGGCAAGAAAATTATTGACCTGGTTCTGGATAAGATTCAGAAGATTACTGATCGGTGCATAGGTCTTTAAACCTTTTTGTTTTTCTATAATGTGGTTGATGTAACTGGCTCTGGTTCCACTTTTCTGTTGGTAGGACATCTGTCAGTTGATTATGGTAAGACAGCCAAGTTGAATTTCTCCATTTGCCTGGATCCTCAGGGTTTCATTGCTGTAGTTGAGCCTTATAATGTCATTCTGAGGCCCCCACCTACTCAAACCACCCTGGAATAATTTTATTGTACCTTCTAGGTAGACAATGAGGACATCTACAATATCTATCTGAAAAACTGTAATAGAGAATGCCAAACCTAGATTGATCTGAAATCCTTTACAAGCCAAATTTCATCCTCCTTTACCATCTCTCTCCTATTTGATAGTGCCCTGAATGTTGATCTAATAAATTTTCACACCAACCTGGTATCCTATTCTCATGTCCAATTTCTTCTGGACACATACACACAACTTATCTCTCCTGAAACAATCTACCATATATCAAGAGTTCACCAGTACTTGCTTTGGACCCACCAACCAGATGGTGGTGACCCTTTCCATGCTATTTTCCTATGGTGACATGGTTCCCAAAGATGTCAATCCCGCTTTCATCACCATCGCTTCCAGTTTGTTGACTAATTCCCAACTGGCTTCAAAATATTCATCAGTTACTATTCTTTCACTGTGGATAACTGGCTAGGCTACAGGGGGCTATGTGCATGTTGAGTAGCTCTACAACTGTTGCTAATATCTGGATTCAAGTGGACCATAAGTGTGATGAGATGTATCCCAATATATTGGTGTTAGTCAATTTTCAGTCTTATCTAACTTTTTATGATGTCATTTAAGGTTCTCTTGGTAAAGATACTGGTATGATTTGCCATGTCTTTCTCCTGTTCATTTTACAGATGAGGAAGCTGAGGTAAACAAGGTTAAGTGATTTGCCCAGAATCACATTACCAGTAAGTGTGTGAGACTAGATTTGAACTCAGGTCTTTCTGATTCCAGGCTGGTTACACTTTCCATTTCGCCTTCTAGCTGTCCCAAGCCAAATGTGCTTTTGTACATTTGTATTTGGGGGAAGTGATGTAGAAAGGAGAGTTCTTTGAGGCAGAAGAGGATATGACTGCCCTGGAAAAATATTCTCATTGCTATTATTATTTTTATTATTAGACAATGTGCCTTTCTATGTTTATACTTATTGTAAAGTGACTATTTCAGTGGGTATGAATTTAGCATATGTCTTTTATGTAACTTTTGATATTTTTCAAATTAAAATTTCTTCATTTAAATGAGTAAATGCTACATTTCCCAAAAGGCCAGGGGTTGGACAACTTTTGTGTTTAACTTTTCAAGTGTTGGAATAGTTTCTCCTCAGATTAGAAAAAGCCCTAGGGGGAAGGCCAGGTAGCACAGCGAGTAAGAGCACCGGCTCCAGTGTTGAGAAGACCTGGAGATCGAATCCCGGGCTCAGACACTTAGCACCCACCCAGAAACACCTGGCCATGTAACCTTGAGCAAGTTACTTAACCCCAATTGCTTAGGGGCAGCTAGGTGGCTCAGCGAGTAAGAGCACTGGCTCCAGTGTCGGGATGACCTGGATCAAATCCAGGCTCAGATACTCAGCACCACACCCAGAAATAACTGGCTGTGTAACTTTGAGCAAGTTACTTAACTCCGATTGCTTTAAAAAAAAAAAAAAAAAGAAAAAGCCCTAGACTTGGAGAGGTTCTGGATTTGAATCCAGACTATCCTCTTTTAAATCAGGTCAAGTAAATTTCAAGACAGCAGTTATTTAAAAAAATAACCATTCTTACTCATCTCATAAAGAGTGCCATTGTTTCCAGGCCTTGCACCTGTTTCTTGACATTCCACCTTATGCTGCTGGACTTGAGCATGTGTGCTATTGCTGGGATGGTGGGGGTATAAATTAAAAAAAAAAATGTCTCACCTGCATCTCTGCGTCATCCTATTTTGATATTATTCACATTAACTCCCTCTTTCTAGCAAAATGTCAAGTATTCTGGGCTGGATTCTAATTTTTAGCTACAGCTGATAGGAGCAACAAGAAGACAGGGGCAGCTGATCTTTTTGAATATGGCTCTCAGTGGGACCCTGACAATAGCAGATTTTCTTTTCTATCTCTGGACCTAGTTTGGAGCCAGTTATGATGGTTTCATTAGAACTTATTTTTCAGACCCAAAGGCATGTAAAGTTTATTGTTTAGGAAAAAGGAATTTTGTCATTCATGACAGTTAAAATTTAATTAGAATAAAAATTAGGAAAATCTCTGATCTGAAAAATATAATTTGGCTTGATTTGCTGTCACCGTTTTGATTTCATTTGGATTCAGATCTGGAAGGATTACTTTTAACTATTAAAAGCAAAATCAAATGCTGAGATTATTGAAGAAAGGGCTTTTGCTCTCTAAATAAATAACACCTCCCTAAATGACACATAAAAAGAAAGTACCAAAATTGTGATTCCTGGACAGGTTGCTGATCTTTCTCCAACAATATAATTTTTTTGTTTCCTTTGCTTTAGGAATAGTAATACCTAAAGCTATAGGCTAAGGAGAAATTGATAATGAGGAGAAGAATTTTTTTGGTCACTTGAAGCCAAACGAGGGATTGTGTTTTATATATTCTGTAAGTGCACTGCAACTAATAACAATAAAGTTCTTTCTCTCTGTCTCTGTCTTTCTCTGTCTCTCTGTCTCTCTCTCTCCTTCCACAAATATGTATATGCACATATCTGTGTAGAGACATATATGTATATATTTGTGTATATGGTTATAGGCATGTGTATATAGATGTATAGATAAATAACAGACTAGACCTTTAGTCAGGAAAACCTGAGTTTAAATTCAAATTCACAGGCTTCTAGGTGGCACAGTGAGTAAGAGCTCCAGCCCCGGAGTTGGAGGACCCGAATTCGATTCTGGCCTCAGACACTTAACACCCACACAAAAAAATAGCCGTGTAACCTTGGGCAAGTTATTTAAAACTAATTGCCTTCCAAAAGGCAAAAAATAATAATAAATTCAACCTCAAATCTTTACTAACTGTGTGACCCTAGGCAAAATTACTTTACCTTTGCCTGTCTTAGTTTCTTCATCTTTAAAATGGAGATAAAAATAACTCCTATCTTAAAGAGCTTTGAAAACCTTAAAGTTCTCTATAAAAATCAGTTGTCATTGTTCTTTTTGTTAGCGAGACAGAAGTGCATAGTTGTACTTTAGAGCATGTAAAAAGCAACTTTCACGAAGTCATGATCAATTAAAAATTATGTCTTATTCCTCACCAAGAGACTAAGAGAATTCTGACCCTCCAAGTTAGAAATGCAGATCCATAGTTAAAGTTTAGGTGCATTCATTCTTTTATTTTTTTTTAAAACATAGAGTATACCATCACTATTGATGCATGGAAGTCTATATCCATTTAAAAGCTTCCTTGACCTTTCTTTGGATACTAAGTTGACCTTTTATTTTGTCTTGTTTTGTTTTGTTTGAAAGCAGATGTCCTTTAGTTTAGGGAACGATTTTTGGAATGCTGTGGTACTGCTGGTAATGACCCATATACATTTTTACATGGCTGAAGAACTTCCCCCTTTAAAGGCCTATCAAATGGCAGACTGTGCTTCCTGGGAAGATTTTCATAAAACTGACTAGCAGTGTCCCAAATCTCTCTCCATTGTTAGCAGCATTTGGACAAGTACATTCTTAGGATTCTTTACATACTGACATTTTACTGACACATGCAAGAATCTGGATTGTTTTATTGTGGGATATAATGTGGAATATAATTGATCAAGACTTCTCTTCAAGTGATTGTTTGGATTACTTGTTTGAATTATAGATGGTGTTTGTAAAGTTTGTCATGGATAGATTATATAATGAGTTTGGATTAGTGTTTAATTTCTTATGATTATTATTCAAGTCCTATAATTCAGACTACATAATCCTGTGGCTTTCTCTAGGACAAGTATTGTTTTGGTTTAGTTAATATTAGAAAGTGTCATACTATCATGTTTATTTCTGAGAAGCCACGTTTAGATGGTGGTTTATTTTTTTAAAGATCTGGAGGTTTTAGTGGACTGCAAACTTAATGTGAGTCAACAGTGTGATACATCAGCTGAAAAATCTAATGATATCTCAAAGGGCATTAAGGTGTAGCTTCAAGTAAAAAAAGAAAAGTGACAGAGCTAACATACTATGTCATGGTCAGATCCCATATCAAGGGTTGTTTTTAGGGTTGATGACCACATTTTAGGAAGAGCTTTGATAAACTGCCCTACGTGTAAGAAAACAAACACAAGGGCCTTTCTTCCTCATAGCAGGATCATTTGATAGAACTGGAGATATAGGGAGTACATCAAAGTTGACTTCAAGTATTTGAAGGGCTTTCATGTGAATGAGGCATTATAATAGATCTGTTCAGTCCCAGACTATTGTTCTGCTAGGTAGAGCCTCCCCCTTCTTTGGAAGTATTTAAGCAAAGGGCAAATTACCACTTGTGAAGGATGTTATAGGAGGAATTTATATATAATATGTATAAATACATGTGTGTATGTGTGTGTTCATTTTTTTTTCATGAAACAAGTGGTTATTAGGACTGCTGGGGTTTCTTTCAAATTCCAAAAGTCTATGATTCTTTTATAACTTATAGACTGAAAGATTTAGATGCTTTATTGTTCCTTAAATCATTATGTTCCTAAGAAGAGGCTAAATTTCTGATTCCAGATGAGAGATGGTTAGCCATTTATGAAAATTAAGTAGATGAAGGTGAAGGTTTCTGTCTCTTATTTGACTGTAATGGAACGAAAGTTCCTCAGAGACTTTCTCTCATTAAAAAACAAACAAATATGCACACATTATTTTATGCTAATACACAGGTATGATTAATTGGAATAGATTTTATAACTGTTATGAAAGTAGGGCCCACCATTTGAACAATGTCTCCAGGAAAAATAGGTTGATGGAAGTCTCCTCTATCTCTCATAATACATTCCCTGTAAGTAGTCCAGAAAATGAGTAGTTACTCATGTATATATGTGTATGTATGTATGAATATCTAGGCCTATTCAAGGGTATGACAAAATACTACCTAGCGCAGTTCCTTGAATGTAAGGAACACTTAATAAATCTTAGTTGAATTAGATTATCATGAATCAATTCTCTATACTTTCCCCATATGCTTTGCTAAACATTTTCTCATTAAAATTTGAGCCAAAGTTTGTTTTTGTCTGCAATGTGGCTGTATAAAAACTAGAATAGAGAAAATCATCTCAGAGAGGAAAGATCTAGTACTGAAGGAGTAGGGAAAGGTATCCTCTAGCAGACAGAGTTTGAGCTAAGTCCTGATATAAACCAAGAAAAATAAGAGATAGAAGAAACAAAAGAGAAAGCATCCTCAAGAAGAGGGAGAGTCAATAAAAGATGAGGTAGGAGATGAACCAAAAGGTACAAAGAAAATGAAGTAGGCTAATGTAGCTAGACAATAAGGTATATGTAAGGGCTTAAGTTTGAAATTTAAAAGGGAAGAAAGGGCAAGGTTGCCAATATATTTAAATGGAAAGCAGAGGAATTTATATTTGATCCAGAAAGTAACAGGGAGCCACTGCAGTTTTTTGAATCAGGGGGTGACATGGCCACACTTGAGCTTTAGGAAAAGCATTGTTGCTAAGTGAGTGGAGGATAGATTGAAATGGGAAGATACTTGATACAGTAAGACTAATTAAAGGGCTATTACTACAGACAGGATAATGATGTACTGTGCTAGGTGGTGTTTGTGTGAGTGGATAAATGGGGACCAATATGTGAGATCTTGTAGAGGTAGAAATGACAAGATTTGGCAATGTATTGAATATGTGGGGTGAATTGGGAGTCAAGGATGAGACCAAGGTGGAAAAACTCGGTAACTGGGAGGATGGTTGTACCCTCAAAGGTGATAGAGAATTTGAGAAAAGGGGAGGGATTGGGATAAAATATAATGAGTTCTCTTTTGTACACATTTAGGTTGAGATGCTCATGGGACATCAAGGTTAAGATGTTCAAAAGGTAGATTCATCAAATTTAAAATGTCCAATACACAACTCATGATGGGTATTGGAGGTCAGAAGAGAGAGTAAGACAGTAGATTGTATCCCAAAAGATCTGGGAGTCATTTGCATAGAGTTAGTAACTGAACCCAACAGCAACAGACTATATATATAGAAAAAAAGTCATGGGGTACAACAACAGCTGTTGTGAATGGTAGTAAAGATAAGAAAGTACAAGAGACTGAGAAAGCACTAGCTTATATAGATGGAAGGAGAACAAGAGATCAGTGGCATGAAGACCCAAAGAATAAAGAATATCCAGATAAAGGGGGAAGGGGGACAGTCCATAATGTCAAATGCAGCAGAAAGATCAAGAAAGATGAACACTGAGAAAAAGACTTGAAAATTAAGATATGTTGCAGTACTGAATTTGACCCAATTTTCTAAACAATTAACATCTCTTTTGATATTGACTTTGTTATCCAAACCATAAGCTTTTCCTTTTTTTATATTTTGATCTACAAATTAGAGGGTCATATCCCCTATGCCTTAACCTACATCTTTAATTGAAATATTAAATCACACTGAGGTAAGGAAAGAGTGCTGGACATTTCAATAAATACCATCTTCTAAGTTCCCATTATACCATTAAATATGTCTTCACTACAGTCATTCAAACAATTGTAAATTGACAAAATTATATAATAGAAAAGAATAGCACAATCTAGCCACATCTCTTTATCTTGTTCACAAAGATATAATAGACCTTTGGTAAGGTGCTGATGGGATTTCAATTTATTTTTATTTTGTTTTTAACATCTGGAATAAGAAATGAATGAGAGGACACCATAAGATATAGATATCAATCCAGATGCCACATTTGAATTTGGAAATAATTTTAGTATAATTTAAAAATACTCAATGTGTTTTGCTTCATGTTTTTTTTATTAACTATAAATAAAGTTATGAGGAATAGATTTTATTTTGGAAAGGTATTGTTTGTGCTCAGGCAGATATATTTTCATAGATCTACTAATTACTGACCATAGTGACATATGGAAACAGGACAGTGATAGGAAGGACATCACAGATTAGAGATTTCAAATGTGAAAAGCAGCATATTTTGAGAGGAGAACCTGTGCTGGTTGGCTGCATGGGGTGTTCCAAGTTGAGGAATGGAGAAATAGCCATTTAAACTCAGACTGTTCTTGATAAGTTTCAGGGCCTCCAGAGACAAAGAAGGTCAGATGAAGGTCTAGGGTTTTAAGGTAGAAAAATTAACTCCAATATAATGGAATGTCAGCCATTAAAAGTTGCTAGTGAGATTATTTTAGAGCAAGCAATATTAAGAGGACAAGAGGGGAAAAAAAGGAGGAAAAATATAGATGTCTTAAAGTGTTTGAAGGGCTGTTTTGTAGAAAAAAGGATTTGACTTGTTTTGCTTGGCTCCACAGGGAAGAAGTAGGAGAAATAGTTACACATTTAAAAGTGGTGTATTTAAGCTCCTTGTGAGCACAGGGTAAAAGTGGAATGGGTTTCCTGAAACAATGGTGACTTTTTTTTTAAGCAATTGGGGTTAAGTAACTTGCTCAAGGTTACCCAGCCAATTATTTCTGGGCATAGTGCTAAGTATCTGAGCCCAGATTCAATCCCAGGTCATCTCAACTCTAGGGCCAGTGCTCTTACTGAACCACCTGGCCACCCCTAAGCAATTGGGGTTAAGTAACTTGCTCAAGGTTACACAGCCAGGTGTTTCTGGGTGGGTGCTAAGTGTCTGAGCCTCGATTCGATTCCAGGTCATCCTGACTCTGGGACTGGTACTCTTAATCCCTGTGCTACCTGGGGTAGTGACTTTTCTTAACTTGAAATTTTCAGTCAAAGACTGGATGACCACTTCCCTTTCTCATGCACAAGAGTATCATGAAGAATTGTCAAAAGCAATACTAAAATTGAGGTCATTTGAAACTGCATAATTCCTTTGATCTCCCAGGCTGTTAAGCATGTCAAGAAAGGAAATGAAGTTTGTTTGGGAAAGCCTTTTCTTGATGAATCCATGCTGGCTGTTTGTGGTCAATGTTTCCTTTTTAGGTACTAACTAATCTTTCTTTAATACTATTTAATGTGTCCCCCTACCATCTCTTTCCTGGAATTCTAATTCAATTGCATTGGATGCAGTTTGTCAACTACACTCTCTACTCTGTTTTGAAAATCACGAAATTTATTCATGAAAACATTAAAATAGGGTTTTAGTCTTTGTCTATATAAATGATGCAATTCTAAGGACTTTTCATTTTCCCCATAAACAGTAATTCATTCTGTACTGGGCAACTCACTCCAGTTCTTCTCACCAAGAGTATGAATTTACAAGATTGGGGATTCAAGATCAAATTTGTAATGAAGAAACCTATGAATCTCTCATTATTGAGCACACTAAGACTGAAACAGTAACTTTTCCTTTCCAGGCCTCTTACTCTAGTCAAATGAGATCATCGTATCAAAGTTTCTACATTTAGAATCCTTCATATGATAAATTTTTATTTCATCCTCTAACAATTTTATTTTACTTAAAAATCAAAGGGTGAAAATTATGGAGTTTCAGATTTCAACTCAATATAAGGATGAATCATATAATAAACAGGACTTTAAAAATGAAGTATTAAATATCACATGAGGCAATAATTCCCCATCAAAAAAAGCATCCCAGAAATGACTGACATCTTTTGTATTGAAGTTAACTTCTCTACTTTATGGCCCTAGACTTTTGTCTATCTTTGTTTGTCTCTGGAGTCCCTCAAATGCCCCCAGAACAAGCTAAGTCTAAATGTCTATAATCCCCATACCTGAGACTGACACATGCTATAACCTAGCAAAGGATTCCCTATCAGACTGTGCTTCTCTAATTTTATATCTCTGTTCTATAGTGTGCTGTTTGTAGGTCCCATTATGGCCAGCTAAGTCTTTAAAAATAGATCTACCTGAAGCCTAATCAATACTTTTCCAGAATAATATCTATAATTTATAATTTTATTTGCACTTAATATAAAATGCAGCATAAAAAATAGAACACTTTTTAATACATCTAAATTATTTCCATATGCAAATAATGCTGCTTGGTTTAGACACTCAATTAAAATGATAACAAATATGCGCTTTCATGCCACAGTACCAACCAGCCAATTTATTTCCAGTCTTTCATTTGTAATATAGCAATAAATTCTATGCCCTCATTTTCTCCCTGTTAAAAATATTGGCAGTGTAAGTGCATTGACATTAATAAATATTATTCAAATCGTTGATGATTATTACAAAATGGAGCCCATTAGGAACACATGGAACCTGATGGATAATTCATTTTAGGTGTTTCTTCTATATTTTTATAGCTTTTAACACAGTCATGAAACTTGAATGATTCAAGAAATAGAAATTTACTAGTTTTCTGTGGTGGCTGACACTAAATATATATAAAAAAGAAAGAAGTTTTAAGATAAAGTGATTAGCACTTAGAAGTGCTATTGAAAGCAAAGTGTCAAAGGCCTTAAAAGCAGTATTAGCTGTGGAAAATTGTAGAAATACACATGATGAAGTCATTTCCCAAAAAAGAAAAATAATTTCTTATCATAATTCATCCTGAAAATGTATCCTTGTTACTTCAATATTGAGGATTTGAGTCTTAACACCTATATCTTAGTATCGTGCCATTTCCCCCCTCTACATTTTCATGAATATTTAATTCTACATCATGATTGTCAATAAATAATAGACATGATATAGTTAGTTGATCTCTACAGATGGTTCCCAGATTTTATTTAGCTAGCCATTGTTGTTTGTCCTTTGTTCTTGAAGAGGGCCATGACATCAGAAAGTTTATGCCATTACTTGCAAGTGAATTAGTTTTAAATGAGGGAGGACTATGCAAAGTCACCAGTCTCACTTCTCTTCCAAGTTAAATGGGCCCAGTAGCAATATATAGATCAGGTCAACTGGAGATTGTCCAATACAAAAAGTGATCTTGGCCTTTTTAAACTACATTAATAGGGGCCAGTTTGAAGCAATGCCTATTTAGTGATTTTGGCTAGGTAAAAAATGAGGCAAATGCCTAGCAAAATAAATCAATGAGGGATGGGGAGACCCTCAGGATTTCTGGGTAAAACAGATGAATTGCTATTTATGTACATCCTGAGACATTCAGGGCCCAAACAATGACCAAGTATGGGTTGGTCTGGGACCTTTTGTTGGGCAATCATTGCCAGAGAAATTTTCATTTAAGGCATGATACTTGAGAAAGAAATCTAGGAGGGAAACCCACAGATATCTTCTGAAGTCCTTTGGGCAGAACACCAGTGGGTAAAGCTATGTCCCTATGTGGACGGAGGGAGAGGCAGGAGGCAAGGCAAACAAGAGCCCAGTGCTCACTGTTTATGGTTTTAACTGCTCTAGAATTTAGAGCATGGTCAGGGAGGCAATATGATTATTACTGAGGGATTTCACAAGATGCTCTGGAAAAGAATCTCTTTAGCAACATTTCAACTATATTCTACGTTTCAATGGAGGTGACTTTAGGAGTCAAGATTCCCAAAACCAACAGAGTAGCAGGAATCAAACAAGCAAAGAAAAACTTTGATAAAGTGAAGAAATAAAATGAAGTAAGAACATTCTAGAATAAAATTCCAAAAGAAGACATATCTGTATTAGTTCTAGCTGGAACCTGGTGGTACCTCTGTGTTGTTATACTTCTCTGTCCCTATATTCACCAAGAAAGTCAGTCATCATTGGTGAGAAAGATATTCCCAGAGGGAAATATTAGTTTCACTAAAAACTCATATATCTACTGCCCATAGGCTGAGCATTTTATTCCTTAGGAGGCACAGAAACCAAAAATCTTTCACAGTCTTTTATATGGCCAACCAAAACTATAGGTATATATAGGTATTTTTCTTGAAGCAAGCACAATCAAATAAAATGTCTGCGAACAAAATTGCTCCTTTATTCCCTGCCATTAAGTAGTTACATATTACACTATAGAATATAAAGATTTTGTCAAATGAAACAATATTTGTTATCATCATTGTTTACATATGAAATAATTTCCACCTTTCTGATTAGGAGAAAATCAGGGAAATTACTTGTTCATAACTTCTTGACACAGTACATTCCATACCTTGGCTGATCAAAAAATAAAGAGTGGGGGGAGGGCAGGTGAGTATACCCTCTAAAGACCTAGAATTTCCAAATTGGTAAAGGCAAGTGAAAGATTCCTCATCAAAATAATGTATTCTATTAAGGGATGCAATAATAAAATGGATAATTTAATGAGCAGTAATGTAGGTAGAAAAATTAAAATGCATAGCTACATCAGTTTAATTCTGGAGCAGAACCAAAGATCTGACCAAAAATCACACACACACACACACACACACACACACACACACACACATATATATATAAAATCTCAAGGTATTGTATAAAGAAGTCTCGAACTCAATAGGGTAAAAGAATTCCCTTCAACTAAATAAAATCAGTTCTTTCATTCTCATTCAATCACATCTAAAAGGAAACATGTTGCCATATATTTAAGTTTCCTGACAATTTAATGCATTTGTGATGTGACTGATGAAGGGAAAAAAATATATTTTAATGCATGAAAATGAGGGAGAATTCCTATCATCTTTGAAAGTTTTTTGAACCAATATATTTTCTCAAATGAAACAATTTTTTCAGCCTAATAATTTTAATTAAAAGTAACATTTTAAGCATATCATTGCTACATATTTATATGTATATCTGTCTATATCTTTCTATACAAAAACTTTGACTTTATATTCAAATAGCTTTTGCTTACAGGTCAACAGATATTCAATTGCTCAAATAATCTCAAAATGTTCAAGAAGCTAATAACTTTTAGTAAATCTTTGCTAATTACATTAAAAGTGACTTTTTTAAAGTCAGTGATCATATATATATATGTGTGTGTGTGTGGGTGCGTATACATATATATATATATATATGTATGTGTGTATATATATATATATATATATATATATATGTATACACACATTTTGTGGGGGAGATGCTACAATGATGTTGCCACTTAAACTCTTCAAGAATTTAGACTTCCTTGATTGCTTGGGCTGCCCTTCAAGCTTCTTTATTACTCCCCTTCTTGGTAGGGGTCACATTGCTGGTTCATTGCAGGAAATTTCATCCTGGTATGCCTTCAAGTGGAATGGTACAAAAGGGGTATAGCTGGACCCAGGGACAGTTGGTACCAGGTGCTTCAATTGCAAGTATAATCAATTACAGAGATGCAGAGGCAGGCCCAGAAGGGGCCTGATTAACTCAGAGGACAAGTCATCCCACCAACCACAAGGGCCACTACCAGGCCTATCAACAAAGGTCTGGGACTGGAAAGAGCAAGGTAAGAAACAAAATACAGGGTCCCCTGTCCCGAACAGCAAATATTCCTAGGGCTACCACTTCATAGCCCAAAAATTTAAGAAAAAGCCCCTTTCAGGACCTCCAAAGATCAGGATGACAGAGTGAACCTCATCTGCTCCAACACCCTTCCCCTGACCCTGAAAACATAGTAACTATTGCCCTAGGACAAAACCCTCTACAGTAAAGCCTTGGGATCCCTAGAGGAAGGGCAGGGCTAGGGCTCTGCCTCAAAATGGGTAGAAAGCAGACTACAAAGACAAAGACTCTGGAGTCCTACTATCCTCAGAGGGAGGAACCAAACTCACAGAAAGACAATGTGGACTGCACACCCACAGCTGAAATATCAACAGGGAATGGGTCGCAAGCACAAAAAGCTCTCCTAGATGAGATCAAAAGGAACTTTAAAAACCAAATTAGAGAGATACAAGACAAAATGAATAATTCTCTCAAAACGAAAATAGCAGAATTAGAAAAACATCATAATGAAGAAAACATCTCTCTAAAAAAAAAGATATAGAAAAGAAGCTCCAAAAAATAACAAAGGAAAATGATTTGCTAAAAACTAGAAGCAACCAAATTGAAACAAGTAACTCTATGAGCAACAAAGATTTAGTCAAACAAACAAAAAGAATGAAAAATTAGAAAAAGATGTAAAATGCCTCAAAGATAAAATAACTGACCTGGAAAACAGATCCAGGAGAGATAATCTGAGAATCATAGGCCTACCAGAAAATCATGATGAAAAAATGAACCTGGCCAACATTCTTCAAGAGCTCCTTAAGGAAAACTGCCCTGAGATACTACTAGAACCTGAAGGTAAAATAGAAATCCAGAGAATGCACTGGACACCTGCTGAAAGAGATCCCAAACTGAAAAGTTCTGAAGTGGCCAAAAAGAAGCAATTCAAATATCGAGGGTCCACAGTGAGGATCGCACAGGATTTGGAAGCCTCTACATTGAAAGATTGAAGGCAGTGGAATACAATTTTCCAGAAGACAAAAGAGCTTGGGTTACAACCAAGGATCACATATCCAGCAAGACTGAGCATATTCTTCCAGGCAAAGAGATGGTCATTCAAAGATATAACAGAGTTCCAGACCTTCCTGATAAAAAAACCAGAACTCAATGGAAAATTCAACCTCCAATTATGAGATGCAACAATGACATAGAAAGGTAAACAAGGAAAACATACACACACACACACACACACACACAAACACACACACACACACACACACACACACACACACACCCTGCTATTTGATAAGAGCAAACTGGTTATAAACAAGTAGAGGGTATGAGTATAAAATACACGAAATGATGATTAAAAAAAATCTTATTAAGGGCTACAAAGGGAGTGCAATGGAAGAAAGGGAATGAATGAAGTGGAAAAGATTAAATTATGCCACACAAAGAGGCATAAAAACAGTATAGCAGAGGAAAAGAAGGGAGGGAGATGGGAATCATATGAGCTTTTCCCTCATTGGTTTCAGTGCAAAGAGGGAATAACAACCAGTTAAGCATAGGACTCTATGGAGAAGAAACACAAAATGTATGATTTAAGAGGGGAGGGAGAGGAGCTTCACATGAGATTTGTTCCCATCAATCTTGGTGTGAAGAAGAAATAACATATGTCATTAAGTATAAAAATATCCTACAGGCAGTAGGAGGGGAAAGGGCTACAAAAGTGGGGGGGGTGGTTAGTAGGGAGGAAAGAAGTAAGGGGAAAGGGGAAGAAAATGTAGGGGGTCTGATAAGGGAATATTGAGGGAGTGGTGGTCAAAAGGAAAATTATTAAAGGGGGAAGGGAGAAGGGAGGGAAAAATATGACCATTAACAGGGGAGGGAATAGGATGGAGGGAAAGAAACAGATAACAATCCTAACTGAAATGTTAATGGAATGAACTCTCCCATAAAATGGAGACAGCAGAATGGATTAGAAATCATAATCCTACAATATGCTGTTTAAAAGAAACACATCTGAAACAGAGGGATACACACAGGAAAAAGGTAAAAGGATGGAGTAAAATATATCATGCCTCAACTAAATTTAAAAAAAGCAGGGGAAGCAATCCTTATCTCAGATAAAGCAAAAGCAAAAATTGACCCAATTAAAAGAGATAAGGAAGGAAACTCTATCCTGTTAAAAGGCACCATTGAGAATGAAGAAATATCATTACTTAACATATATGCACCAAGTGGTATAGCATCCAAATTCCTAGAAGAAAAGGTAAAGGAATTACGGGAAGAAATAGAGAACAAATCTATACCACTGGGAGACCTCAATCTCCTCCTCTCTGAACTTGATAAATCTAACCTCAAAATAAACAAGAAAGAAGTTAAGGAGGTGAACAGGATTTTAGATAGGATAGGTATGATAAATCTCTGGAGAAAACTGAATGGGGATAAAAAACAATATACTTTCTTCTCATCGGTTCATGGCACATACTCAAAAATTGACCATGTTTTGGGCATAAAATCCTCACAATTGTATGCAGTAAGGCAGAAATATTAAATGTATCCTTTTCAGATCATGATGCAATAAAAATTTTATGCAATAAAGGCCCATGGGAAGACAGACCTAAAATTAATTGGATATTAAACAATTTAATCCTAAAGAATGAGTGGGTCAAACAAGAAATTATAGAAGCAATCAGTAATTTCTTTCAAGAGAATGATAATAAATGAGACAACATACCAAAATTTGGTGGATGCATTAAAGGCAGTTCTTAGGGGAAGTTTTATATCACTGACTGCATAAATGACTAAATTAGAGAAAAGTGAGGTCAATAAATTGGGAATGCAATTAAAACCTAGAAAAAAGAACAAATTCAAAATCCCCAATTAAATACCGAATTAGAAATATTGAAAACCAAAGGAGAGATTAATAAAATTGAAATTAAGATAACTATTGAATTAATAAATAAAATTAAGACCTGGTTTTATGGGAAAAAAAATTGATAGACCCTCACTCAATATGATAAAAAAAAGAAAGAAGAAAACCAAATAATGAGTATCAAAAATTAAAAGGGTGAATCTACCTCCAATGAAGAGGAAATCAAAACAATAATTAGGAATTATTTTTCCCAATTGTATGCACATAAATTTGACAATCTTAGGGAAATGGATGAATATATACAAAAATACAATTTACCCAGATTAACTGAAGAGAAAGTAAATTACTTAAATAACCCCAACTCAGAAAACAAAATTGAACAAGCCATCAGTCAGCTCCCTAGGAAAAAATCTCCAGGGCCAGATGGCTTTAATAGTGAATTCTATCACACATTTAAAGAACAATTGATTCCAATACTCTACAAACTATTTGGGAAAATTAGTGAAGAAGGAGCCCTACCAAATTGTTTTTATGACACAAATATGGTACTGGTTCCATAAATCAGGAAGAGATAAAACAGAAAAGAAAATTATAGACCAATCTCCCTCATGAATATAGATGCAAAAATTCTAAATAAAATACTAGCAAAAAGACTACAGCAACTTATCTCAAGAATAATACACTTTGATCAATCAGGTAGAATTTTTCCAGGAATGCAAGGATGGTTTAATATTAGAAAAACAATCAGTATAATTGATCATATCAACAATAAAACTAGCAGAAACCACTTGATCATTTCAATAGATGCAGAAAATTCTTTTGACAAAATACATCTATTCATATTAAAAACATTAGAAAGTATAGGAATAAATGGAGCCTTCGTTAAAATAATAGGTAGCATCAATTTAAAGCCATCAGCAAGTATTATATGTAATGGGGAGAAGCTGGAAGCATTTCCCATAAGATCAGGGGTGAAACAAGGGTGTCCACTGAAACCCCTCTTATTCAATCTTGTACTAGAAATGTTAGCAGTAGCAATTAGAGAAGAAAAAGAAATCAAAGGAATCAAATTAGGCAAAGAAGAGACCAAGCTATCACTCTTTGCAGATGATATGATGAGATACTTAGAGAATCCTAGAAAATGAAGTAAAAAACTACTTGAGACAATAAATAAATTTGGCAAAGTTGCAGGATATAAAATAAACCCACATAAATCCATGGCATTCCTGTATATTTCCAATGAAATTCAACAGCAAGCGATAGAAAAAGAAATCCCATCTAAAGTTTCTGTAGACATTATAAAACATTTGGGAATCTACCTGCCAAAACAAACCCAGGACCTATATGATCACAACTACAAAACACATTTCACACAATAAAGTCAGATCTAATTGGAAAAATATCGATTGCTTGTGGCTGTGTCAAGCTAATATAATAAAAATGACAATTTTACCTAAATTAAATTATACATGTAGTGCCATACCAATTAATTTACCAAAACAACTACTTTATTGAGCTAATAAAAAATAGTAACACAATTCATTTGGAAGAATAAGCAGTCCAGAATATCAAGTGAATTAATGAAAAGAAATGCTAGGGAAGGGGACTAGCTTTACCAGATTTCAATCTGTACTATAAAGCAGCAGTCATCAAAACTAGTATGGCTTTAAGTGTAAATTATGTAATCCTTAAAAAAAAAACACTTTTGGTATCTTTCACCTTAATACTTGTTCCTTTTTTTTTTAATTGTCAGGCATATGGAATGGCTCCCTAAATTCCCTTCCTGCCCCCAACATAGATGTGAATGAGGACTTTTCTAGTCTCCCTGCGAGTTTTGAGATTGGTGCCAGTACTTGGAGGAGGGTAGGAGCTTTACCTGTACACTGACTTAAGACCAGTTCAAATAAAAGTGCACACGTTAAAGAAAAAAGAAAGAAAGAATTTACAGATCCTATACTTGACTATATGCCACCATGGGGGGAAGATAGGGAGGGGGACAAAATATGAAACTCAAGGAATTGTTCAATTGAATCATGTAAACTAAAAGTAAACAAACAAATTAATTTTTAAAATAATGATCAATTACAATGAGAGATAGATAGGGCCAAGATGGCAGAATAGCAAGAAGTACAAAGAATTCCTCCAAATCAATCTAGAAAATGATCCCGACAAAATCCTGATTGGTATGTTAAAGTAATGATCACGGTGAGCCATTTTCTAGCCTGTATCGACACAGGGAAATAAAGAGAAAGGTTTGTAGCATACTGGCAAAACTTGTAAACCTTGTTGGGCTTGTTTTGGGGCAGTCTTTTCTCATATTTTACCTAGCCATAATCACTAAAAGGCATTGCTTCAAACTGGCCCCTATTAACTTAGTTTAAAAAAACCAAGATCCGTTTTTGCATTGGGCCATCTCCAGTTGACCAGATTTATATATTGCCACTGGACCCATTTAATTTTTTTTTTATCGAGTACTTTATTAACTTCTAGTTTGCATCATTCATTTCTGCAAGATTTTGAGTTACAAATTTTCTCCCCATTTTTCCAACTACCCACCACCCCAAAATAGATATCCACTGGATATCCCCTCCTCCAGTCTACTCTCTCCCATATCTTCTTCCATACCTCCTCTGATTTTCCAGTAGGGCGCTGTGGGTCTCTATGCCCCAGTGCCTGTATATCTTATTTCCAAGTTACATGTATACAGGTTAGATAGTAGATTGTAGATAGGTTAGACTAGAGACAGACTGAGATCATTGCTTGCTGGTGTCACATGACAAACAGGAAAGTGCATAATGGCAACCCTACATTTTTCCTGGTCTGCCCAAAAGCCTTTGGTGGGCCACAAGCCTCTCACAGATCACATATTGTGCAGGCCTTGTCTATAGGCACAGGGGATAAAGATCTGTCCAAGAATGAACAATGAAGAATACGCCAACACAGGTAGAAACTGTGAACCAGAGCAAGATGTCATCCCATATCCATCATTGTGAGTCCAAAACATGTGTAGTATTCATAAGCAAGAGTTAACTGGCAGCTCTGTTACTCTCTACCCATTTTGTGGTCACAAATCCAAGGCATATTGAAGAGATCTTTCCCTTATGGTGGGAAACCAAAATGAGGCCCAGTGCTTGGCCCTCACCTGTGTACCAGGCAAGACTCAAGTTCAGACACAAGAAAAAACCATGCAATTTAGATGCCAAAAGGAGAGTAGGGTCCTACTTCTATCTTCCATCCAAGTCTGAAGCCATCAGAAGGTCAAGCAGGGCAGGAATCCCAGACCAAAGGGGAGGAGCAATCAGACTTTGTCCATGATCAAATGACTTTGGGAGTAATGAAAACTGGCACATCCTTGGCCTGTCTTGTCCCTAAAATTTTGAAGTAGTAAGAAGGCAGGAATAGGATCAATCCAGACATTCCCTCCAGGAGTGCACAGAGCTCTTCCCTAATAAAAATAATCTCAACTCACAATGTAGGCTGGAAAAATGAATAAACAAACACAAAGATATCTCCATGAAAAGTCATCCTGTTATAAATATTCTAGACAGAAACCTAGAACAAGAGAAGGGTTCCAAAACTTTTACAAGGAAAACCTCAAAGAAGAACACAGCTTGGGCAGTAATTCAACTAGAATTTCTGGAATATTTAAATAAGAGTTAAAATTGTTTCTATAAAGGAAGAAAGAGAACTAGAGAGGAAACATAAAAAGAACTGGGATACATGCAAGAAAGAATTAGAAAGGAAATAAATAGCATGATACAAGAGGTATAAAATCTTAGCCAGCTGTAAACTTCCTGAAAATTAGAATGAACCAAATAGACGTTAATGATGCCATGAGAAAAACAAAAACAAGTATCAAAGTCTGAACAAATAACAAGTCTGAAAAGAATGGAATAAAATGGAAATTACTTATAGCAAAAATAATTGACCTATAAAACAGATCAAAGAGAAATACTTTTAAAATCACTGGACTACTTGAAAGTTAAGACAAAAAAAGTCCAGATATTTTAGTTCAAAAAGTCTAAAAAAATTTAAAAAAAATAAAAAACAAATTGTCAGTAATTCTAAATCACTTAGTAACACAAATTTAAAAAAAAAGCAAAAGATGGTCCCTACTCCCAAGGAACTCATAACCTACTGGGGGGAGAAAACATACAAATATTTATGAATGAATAATTAATAAATAAGATACACTGGAGATGATCAAGAGAGAATAGGGACTAGAATTAAAGAGTATTGAGGAAGGAGTCATGGAGGTGAGCTTTTAATAAGACTTGTAGGAATCCAGTCTTTCAGATTGAAAACAAAATAAAATTTAAATCTTAACATATCCATTTCAGCAGTTCTGTTGAAATTATACTAAACCATAACTAAACTGAAAAGCATTTAAAGAGAAACTGAAGGTACATGGGAAGGAAGATTGCACCATTGAAAAAAGATTGGATTAGGAATTAGGAGTTGGGTTTGAACTGGCATTAATGAATTTTGTGACATTGGATGAATTACAAAACCTCCCTGGTATCTCATAAAAAGACCATTTGGAGACGTTCATCTCCATACATGTATATATCTTCTACTTAAACAAGAGGAGCTAATAACTGTTTTCAAAACCATGAAACCCTTTCAAACATTTATCGCATCAATGTTCACAATTTTCACCATAGTATTTGAAACAAAATATTAAGGGTTTTTTTTCTCAGAAATAAGAATTTAAGTTCTACAAATGACTTCTAAGACATTCTATGAATATTTCTTTGGACATTTGCCAATACAAATCTAGCTTATTTAACTAACGCAGATATATTAATTCTCATGTACACCAAAGTGTGTTGGGGGAGGGGTGTTTTTGTTTGGGGAGGTGCAACTGTAGGGGTGGGTAGAGTTATTTGTATGTTTGTGTTTGTGTGGTTGTGGTCGACATTAATCATGTGAATTCCATCAACCAATCACACAGTCACTTACTGAGTGCTATTTGCTGATGTTATTTCCCTGATCTAGACTGTAAGGATAAATGAATATAAGAGAGAGAGCAGTGTTCTATTCCCTTAGCTCAATAATAATAAAGACCTTGGGAACTTCTTAATTGAATCAAAGGTATAAACTAAGGACTAGACATCTCTATTGAATCAATCAATCAAAAGCTTTATGAGGAAGGAGAATTCCTTGAAAATCATTGAAAGAAATGTAGTGTCTCTCCACAGGTAGTATATGGTTATTGGTTGGAAAAACTCAAGCACTTGTTGGTTTTATAAAAAAGAGAAGATCATTTTTGGAATGCAAGAGATTCTAGTAGTGACAAGAAAAGAGAACTTCCAGATCTTTTCCTATCTTGGAAGGGAGGAAGAAAAATAGAGCCTACTTGTCTTACCTTTTTTCACCAGGTCAGGGCTTTGTAAATATTGAACATTTAGAAGATTTGGATTCATTTACGTCCTAGTATCATCCCTAGGACAGTAGCAGCTGTAAATAGTGTCTGTATCAGAGCTAAGGACAAATTAGAAATAATTAATAAAACAAGTTTCAAGATTATATGAAACCTAGAAGAAAGCTGCACTATGCCTAAGGAGAACTTTAGGAGTCCCCAGTGAAGGGAAGAAAAGACATTTTAGAGACTAGAATTTGCGAGTTAACTTTATGCCACCAGTGCCCTCTAAGCTGGAGTGTACTCCTGAGACTTTGTATGTACTTGTGGAAGTATGTGTTATAGATTTGGGGGAGAAAATATATTTTAGGCCAACTGTTTTTAGTGTAACACTTTAGTAAAACACCCCTTTCAAGCTAGAAGCTTAGCATAACACACACACGTGCGTGCGCACACACACACACACACACCCCAAACCCCCCCCCCCAAAACCAAGATCTTTACAACTGGTCCCATTGTTTCCTTGCAAATAGAGAGAGAAGAAATGGTAGCAGTGTCAGATTTCATATTCTTGGACTCAAAAACCACGGCACAGGTTGACTGTACCCATGAAATTAACAGGCACTTTGCTCCTTGGAAGAAAAGCTTTGCTAAATCTGGTTTTGTTCTTGTTGTTCAGTTGTTTTCAATTGTGTCTGACTCTGTCACCCATTTGGGATTTTCTTGGCAAAGACGATGGAGTGGCTTGCCATTTCCTTCTCCAGCTCATTTTACAGATGAGGAGCCTGGACATATCTGGACAGCATATTACAAAGCAAAGACATCACTTTGTCAACAAAGGACTATATAGATGAAGTTATGTTTTTTTCAGTAGCAATGAATGGCTGTGAAAGTTGGACTATAATAATAATTGAGCACCACAAAACTGATGCTTTCGAATTGTGGTGCTAGAGAAGACTTTTGAAAATCCTTTGGATGTCAAGGAAATAAAATCAATCAATACTTAAAGAAATTAATTCAAGCTATTCTCTGAAATATCAAATACTGAAGTTGAAACTTAAATTCTTTGACCATATAATGAGAAAATTCAACTCATGGAAAAGTCCATGATATTAGGAAAGATTGAAAGGAAAAGGAAAAGTCAATGGGAGATCATGAGATGGATAGATAATGTCATGGAACCAATGAACATGAACTTGGACAGACTAGGAGAGACAGTAGAGGATAGAAGGGCTTGGAATGCAATGATCCATCAGTCACGAAGAGTAGAAAATGACTGAATGACTGAAGAGCAAAAGCTAATTAACCCTAGGTTAATTAATTTATATATATGTATGTATGCATGCATGCATGTATGTGTGCATGTATGTATAGAATTAGGGAAGGTTAGGTGGCACAGGGAATAGAGCACCAGCCCTGGTGTCAGGAGAATCTGAGTTCAAATCCAGCCTCAGACACTTAATACTTACTAGCTGTGTGACCTTGGGCAAGTTACTTAACCACAACTGCCCTGTCTTCCCCCTCCAAAAAAAGCAAAATGTATATATAAGCCAACCCTCAATCCCTCAAGGATATCTTTAGATACTGCAAAGGAAAGTATTCGGTTTTCCTCTGAGGACCCCGCCTCCCAGTGCAAATAAGGTTGGAAGAGCTCTTCTAAAACAGTCCCTGCCCTCACAAAGCTTACATTCTAATAGGGGAGACAACATATGTGTATAAATAAAATACAGAAGCAAAATTCAGAGCTCCCCTGAGGCAGCTTACATCCCAATGGAGACTATACATATATACACATTTGTATACATACACACATAAATATATGCATGTATATGTGTATACACACATACACACCAAGTTAAAACTGAAAAGATAGCTTGAAAAAGTTTGCATTAATAATAAGACTGCTGTCATTCTTGATCTGAATTTCTAAATGATTTAATTATAGAAGTCTCCAATTGCTCTCCTAGTGAATATTATATGGCTCTTCTCATTATCTCAATACCTGCCCCTCACACAATCATAATCTACTACAACCTTGCTAGCTGTGTTTATTCATACAAACTGATATGTGGAGAGTACTCTGAGGGTTGCCAAGAAATTGAATAGATGTTGGAGGTGAGGCCCTACTCTTCTGGACCAAAATGTAAAGTATACCTTCAACCATAGACTGAAAGGGTTTAGATTGTGTTTAAAACACTATTCTATGCCCTATCCTAGGAGAGAGGAGAGAGCACCATTTGAGAGGTGACACCATCAATGGAAGTCATCCAGAAAGGAAACAAGCTGGAAGCACCACCATGAGTAAAATGAAAAGCAGGAAAATGGCCAAAGCAGCTGGTTGACAGCATGAATTGAACTAGGGCCACTGCCAGAAAGACAAGCAGACACTATTGCAGTGAGCAAAACAATATTAATTGAGGCACCAACCCAGGAGTGAAGAAAAGAGGATGTTATGCATCAGTACAAAGACATACAAAGATAGGGGCTGAAAAGAAGCCAGACAAAGCAGGTACAGAGTACTGATCTGCAGAGAGAGAATGGACTATTCTTATTCTCTCAATCTCTGCTTTCACACTCTTATTCTCTATAAAAGGGGAGAGAAAAAAACCTTACTTTTTGTTCTTTTTTTGTTTGCTGTTTCACAGTTTTTAGAAATGAATTTATAGAACTAAATTTTATAAGATAACATTATATTCACCACAATAATGATTTGTGTATATTCTTGGAGTGAATTCACCCAAAAGGAGGGTGATTTGGAAGTGAAGTATGCAACGAGAGCAATGTATACTTATTTATTCATTCAAATATTTGTTTATTATTATTATTATTTTACTTTTGGAACCATTTTTGACAAAAATGGGGGCTCAGAGTAATTACAAGTTTTTTATTCATGTTATTATAGCTTCTCCAGAGCAGAAAATAGCTAGTGAATCTGCGCTAATGTCTAAACCCAATGAATCACTATTCTGGTAGGATGTTTGTAAGTGTGTTGTAATTGTTCATTCTGAGACACTTGCCTAACGCATTTTTCTTTCCTCTTCTCTCTTCAGTTTTGAAAGGAAACCCACTCCCCAGAAGGGTGTAGGTGATTGCCTGAAAAGAGAAACTGGGAAATAAAGGCAAAATCTAAAAGGAGGCTAGTTAAGCAGTGGTAATTGGCTTCTTTCATTAACTCAGTATACGTTAACATATATGTTACAAGTAGGAGCATGTCTGGGAAATGTTGATTCTTTTCCCGAAAATATTTTAAATTTTATTTTTTCTCTGCTTCTTAGGAATTAGAATCCTGTTTAAATTATTTTCTTCCTTTTTTCCTTCCTGTTTCTTTTAAGCAATAGTTTCCAATATTATAGCATTCCTGTGTTAAATTTACATATTTAAGCCATACACACATATATATTCAGTGATAAAAGTAGTGATAAACATGAATGATTCTATTTCTGGTATGATAATGGAATGTTATTATTGTTTCAATATATTGATTATTACTTTTATAGATTCCACAAAACAAAGAATATATGAATCAAAATGAATACCTACATACACATAAATCATTTTCCTGGTAGGGAGAAATCTATCATTGATCTTGAGGAATTTTTTTTTGAGGGAGTAATCTGCCGTGCTTCATATTTCAATTAATTTTCCCCCAAATCATGTGGAAGATAAATCATTCATTTCTTTGACTACTCGACCTGAACATGTTTACTCAAGAATCAAACCTGAAGGCCAGAGTTCAAAAAGGGATTCTTACCTAAATGTGAGGTGGCTAAGTGGAAATAAGCAGTTCTGCTCAGCATTACAAAAGAAAAAGCTCCTAATTCCTTGACAGATAATTTGCAGTTAAAAAGAACTATGAACCTTGAGCAGAATGGGGGCATAATTACTTTCATTTTGTAGTTTATGAATGTGTATTGTAATTTTCTTTAAATTTATTTATTTATTTTTAGTTTCCAACATTTATTTTCACAAGACTTTGAGTTACAAATTTCCTCCCCATTTCTCCCCTACTGTCCACTCCATGATGACAAGCATACTGAATACCCCTTTCCCCAATCTGCCTTCTCTTATACCTCCATCCCCCCCCCTCATTTTCTGGTAGAGCAAGATAGAATTCTATACACCATTGCCTGTATTATTTCTTTCCCATTTGTATGCAAAAAACAAATTTTTAACACTAGGTTTAAAACTTTGAGCTGCAGATTCTCTCCCTTCTCCCTTCCTCATCCACACCCACTAGGAAGACAAGGAATTCAATATAGGTTATACATGTGTTATGCAAACCATTTCCATAGTAGTTATATTGTGAAAGAATATATTTACCTCCATCCTATCCTGTCCCATTTATTGTTTTCCCCTTTAACCCTGTCACTTTTCAAGAGTGTTTGCTTCTAACTACCCTCTCTTCCAATCTGCACTCCCTTCTATTATCCCCTCTCTTATCCCTTTCCCTCCTACTTTCCTATAGGATAAGATACCCAATTGAGTATGTATGTAATTTCTTCCTTTAGCCAAATCCAATGAGTGTAAGGTTGACTCATTCCCTTTCACTATCCTGCTCTTCCCCTCCATTGTAACAGCTTTCTCCTGACTTCTTTATGTGAGAAAATCTACCTCATTCTATCTTTCCTTCTCCAAATATGTTCCTCTTTCACTTCTTAATTTTATTTTTTAGATATCCGTTCAAATTCTACTTATCCTGTGCCCCCTGTCTATGTATACATGTGCACAATACACACACACACACACACACATATATATATATACATATAGACACATACACCCAACTATACATACATATTTACATATATATATATATATATATATATGTACACACACATATTCCCTTCAATTATGCATCTACTGAAAAAGTTCTCATGAATTGCAAATATCATCTGTCTGTATAGGCATGCAAATAGTTCAACTTTAATAAGTTCCTTATGATTTCTCCTTTCTTTTTACCTTTTCATGCTTCTCTTGATCTTTGTGTTTGAAAGTCAAATTTTCTGTTCAGCCCTGTTTTTTTTCATCAAGAATGATTGAAAGTTCTCTATTTCATTGATTTTTCATATTTTCCCCTGAGGTATTATGCTCAGTTGGCTAGGTAGGAGATTTAATCCTAGTTCCTTTGACCTCCAGAATATCATATTCCAAGCCCTTCGATCCCTTAATGTAGAAGCTGTTAGATCTTGTGTTATACTGATTGTTTCCATAATTCTCAAGCTTTTCATTCCTGACTGTTTGTAATATTTTCTCCTTGACCTGAGAACTCTGGAATGTATCCATAATATTCCTAGGAATTTTCTTTGGGGGATCTTTTTCATGAGTTGATTGGTGAATTCTTTAAATTTCTATTTTGCCCTCTGCTTCTAGAATATCATCAGAAAAGTTTTCCTCCATATTTTTTTATTCCATAAAAAGTATCAGAGCTTTAATTGTAGATATCAGTGTAATTAAAATAAATAAATACTATAATCAATTTCAGGATCTTACATTTGTATAGGGGTAAATAATTTCTGTTTTAGAGACCAGTTTTACTGCAACAGTAAGAAAAACAATTATTCTTTGGAAAATCCTTTGGTGGCAGAGAAGAAAAATTCCACCGCCAAACATACTTTGTGGTTCTGTCTGTAGGCCCTGTGTGATTCAGCTGATTACAAGAGAAACCTGTGATTCAATTCAACCTTTCAGAGAATGCATTCCAGCTTGCATGATCTCATCAACCAGGATAATACAGGTGGCAATCTCAGTGCAGGAGTGAAGCAGTTGTTTCTTGACATAATAGTTATCCCAGATGACAGCTTTGGGCACAATAAGCAGCTCACCTGTCTTTAAATCAACACAAACAATTGTCCTGTTTCTGAATGTTCATACTGTATTTTAACTAGTGTTTTCTGAAGGTCAAAACCAGAGGTCTGAGCAAGATCTTTGGGAATAATGAGCAATGCATTAGCAAAAACTTGGACTCCAAGATGGTCCCTTCCCAGCTTCAGCTATGGCTACTTCTACTGTGCCAGGACCAGGAACCACACAGCCGTCTTCAATAGTGTTCTTGACAGTTCACAGACCATATCCTACCACATCCTTGATCTAATTGTGTGCTTGTTTGGCCCTTTAATCAACAATGTGACAGAGCAAGGGTTGCCACATTTCTCAATAAAGGTGAATTTCTCTTATCCCAGTGTATATTCATAGACAAGACCTGCATGGCCCAAACAGTCAGAATTTAAGTCATCTAGATAATTTATAGCCATCCCACCACATGAAAGAGTCAACCTCTACATATTATTTTTGCTCCGAAGAGGGATACTATACCTTCTTTTGACAGAGCATCTAAAGAAAATGGGTCATTTCCCTTTTGATTAATAACAACAAATTCTTTATATGAATCATCACACACTTTTCTTTTTCAGTTCTACTATTTTCTTTAGTCTATCTTCAATTAATTTCCTTTCTGCTCTTACTACTTTCTCTCTTTCTTCTGCATTTTTATTTAAAAAATCCAGAATTCACTTCTGTTTTTTTTCATATTCTAATGATACATTGTAAGTAATATTATAAGCATCTTCTACTCTTTTCTTCATATCAGGATGTTGGACACCATGCTTCAAAACCAGTCCTTTAATTAACGTTGTGTCAGTATCTGATTTATGCTTCATCTCCATTATCTCTACCATGAAAAGATCAACAGGTTCACCTGTTTTTCTGATGGACAAAACTGAGTCTATCACAGCCTCTGTCAGCACATTGGCCAGGTCAGCATTGACTTTGGTGCTCAGGGATGTTCGGGTCACATCGATGAGGATTTCTCTATTTCTTTCCTTATTTTTATTTGATCTAAGACTTCAAGGGACTTTCTCTTGGCAGTTTCAAACCCTTCTTGTATGATTTGAGGGTAATCACCTTCAGAGATGTAGAGATTGACCTGCTTCTGCAGCTCACCAAAGATGAGAACACATGAAATAATGCCATCACCAGTAATGTTATCCTGGGCTGTCATTACTGTTCTATGAAGGAGTCTTTGGGGTGCTGAATTTGCTTCTCATGCAGGAGCACATTGCCATTCTTGGTGAGCTCAATGTCTCCTGCCCTGGAAATGAGCATCTTCATGGTGCCCTTGGGTCCCAAGTTGGTCGGCATCATATCTTGCAATACTTGGGATGCACTGATGTTCATGGCCAGCACCAGTTGTGCCCCAGGCCACCTTGGCTTTGGGGCTCAGCACTTTCACTGCTGACAGGACTGTAGAACAGCAGCAGTGGCCTTGATAATTACTTTAAAGGTGATATTTAGGATCTTTTTTTGATCATGACTTTCAGGCAGTCCAGTAATTTTAAAATTATCTCTCCTTGACCTATTTTCCAGTTCAATGGTTTTCCAATTAGTTATTTCACATTGCCTTCTATTTTTTTTCATTCATTTGAATCTGTTTTATAGTATCTTGATTTCTCATAAAGTCATTAGCTTCCATTTGCTCCAATCTCATTTTGAAGGAATTATCTTCTTCAGTGACATTTTGAAATTCCTTTTCCATCTGGACAATTCTGCTTTTGATGACATTTTTCTCCTTCTTGGCTTTTTGAATCTCTTTTGCCATTTGATTTAGACTATTTTTAAGGTGTTATTTGCTTCAGTATTTTGGGCAGTCTCCTTTAGCAGGCTGTTGGCTCTTTTTTCATGATTTTCTTGCACCATTCTCATTTTTCTTCTCAATTTTTCTTCTGCTTCTGTTAGTGGATTTTCAAAACACTTCTTGAGTTCCTTCATGGCCTGTGACCAGTTTATATTTTTCTTGGAGATTTTTGATGCAGGAGTTTTGATTTTGTTGTCTTCTGTTTTGATCATCTTTGTCATCAAAAAAACAATTCTATAGCTTCATTTTGCTTCCTCTGTTTGCTCATCTTACCATTAAATTATTTAAATTTTTAGTTCTTTGCCACAGTAGATCTCTGCTTCTAACATGGAGAGTACTGTGTCCCAAATTTCTGGGGTTTTGCACAACTGTTATCAGAGGTTCTTCTAGGCACCTGCCTCGGAACTGTAAGAATAACTGCCTCTTCACAGCCTCAACTATCTCTGCCATGCTAGCCCTCCTCACCCCAGGACCACCACGAAGACTGTGACCCAGAGCCAAGCAGGGCAAAGCAAGAGAATCCTGCCTCAGCATCAGCAAAGAGGGCCCTACAATTCCTCTCTGGACAGTCACTTGGTCCCCCCATGATCTGTGTGTCTGGAGCTCAGGAGGCAGACACTGAGGAAGCAGCTTCATCTGCTGCTGCATCTGCTACCACCTCTGCTGCACTGGGATAGGAGCCAGACCATTCTCTTCTCTCACCCAGGATCAAAGAGTTTCCCCACTGACCTTTTATTTCCTCTTTGTCAATTATGGGTTCAGAAGTCTGGAAACCACCATAGCTGCTAGCAATTCAATTCTGTAAAGTCTGCTTTGACCATTCTGTGCCACAAGTCTGTGCCAGAACATCTCACATGGGAATGTGCTCTGCTCCTAGCCAGGTGAGAGACTTGTTTCTCTCTGTCACTTTGTGGGTTCTGTAGCACTAAAATTTATCTAGTCATTTTTTTCCAGGTATTTGAGGTACTTGGAGCACAAACTCAAGCAACTTCCTGCTTTTACTCTGCCATCTTGGCTCCTATTGTAATTTATTAAAAAAAAAAGAAATTAGCACTTCTATAATGAATAATGATTTAGGATCTTTTTTTATTAGACTATAAATAGTTTAATTTCTTCCTCCAAAAACTACCTGCTCATGTCTTTTGACCATTTATCAACTAGGGAATAACTTGTTTTCTATAAATTTGACTCAGCTCTGTCTATATTTTAGAAATCAGTCCTTTATCAGGGACACTAGTCATATATATATATATATATATATATATATAATTTCCCAGCTTTCTGCTTCTCTTTTAATCTTGGTTGCATTGCTTTAGTTTGTATAAAAATCTTTTTATTTTAAGGTAATGAAAATTATCTGTTTTTCATTTCAAAATGTTCACTATCTCTTGTTTGTTCATAAATTATTCCCTTCTCCATAACGCTAACAGGTAAAGTATTCCTTGCTCTCCAAGTTTGCTTCTACTATTAGTTTTTATACCTAAATTATGTACCAATTTTTACTTTGTCTTGGTATATGGTTTAAGACCTTGAAGATCTGGAGTTTTCAGGTTTATCAAATAGTAGATTACTTTAGGAGTCATTGACTACTATGTCTTATGTAACTAAGTTGCTCCTCCACTCTTATGTCTTAGCCAGTAACAAGAAATTTTGATGATTGCTGCTTTATTAAAAAAAAAAATTAAGATCTGGTGTGTGTAGACCACCTTGCCTTGCACTTCTTTATTTTTTTAATTCCATTGGTATTCAGGAATTTATTGTCTCTTGAGAATCTCATTGTTTTTAAGTGCCACAGGAATAGTTGAGACAAACATAAGGCCTATATGTGGTTGTGCTCTTACTTTGTTCTTATTTGTTTTAGAAGGTGGAAAAGAACAGCGCAAAAGAATATATTAAAGAAGTAACGAAGAATAATAGGAAGAAACTTACTATTTTGTCCATCTGGAGTTCATGACGAGAAGAACATACAAGTCTGAATGAAAAGGTGGGAACAATAGAAATGTATAAACTTCACTGTTTTCTGATCCTCAATATAGAATAATTGATGAAATGCATTAAACTGTCCACAGGATATCAGGGTAGTTAGAAATGATCTTAAGCTCAGAAAGCCTAAATGTCAAAGGCTCACTCATAGTTTCTGTTTGCTTGAAGACTTTTTCTTTATTTTCAAATTTAATTTAATTTTAAATTTATGGAATAAAATAAACATTTCCATAAAGTAATATAATGAAGAAAGATAATTGCACATAAAACTGAAAATCTGTCAGGTACAATTTGCTATTTCTTTTAAATATATAATGAAGGGGTGGCTAGGTAGTGCAGTGAACAGAGCACCGGCCCTGGAGTAAGGAAGACCTGAGTTCAAATCTGGCCTCAGACCCTTAACACAAAAACTAGCCATGTGACCTCGGGCAAGTCACTTAACACCAATTGCCCTCCAAAAAAGCAAAAAAAAAAAAAAAGAATTGGGGGTGGCCAGGTAGCACAGCGAGTAAGAGCACTGGCTCCAATGTCAGGATGACCTGGAGATCGAATCCCAGGTTCAGACACTTAGCACCCACCCAGAAACACCTGGTCGTGTAACCTTGAGCAAGTTACTTAACCCTGATTCCTTAAAAATAAATAAATAAATGAATAAATGGATAAATAAATAAAATGAAGTTGCCATGTAAAATTTTTTTCCTTTTACTTTTTTTCTTACCTCCCCTTCCCACACTGCCCTAGAGATGGCTATCATTAAACAAAAATAGGTATATATGGAAAATTATTCTATATATACTTACATTTGTCAGGTTTTTTTGGATAGATATGGTGTATTTCTTTATATTTCCTTTATTTTTAATTTGTGTATATACAATCATCAAAATGATATAGTCACTCAAAGTCATTCTTAAAACAATATTAATTACTGTATACAATGTTTTCGTTTCTTTCCACTTTACCATTCTGTGCTATTTCATGAAACTCTTCCCGTACCTTTCTAAGATCATATTTGTAGTTTACATCTATTTATCCTTGGCTCCTGATGCATACACTGCAACCAGATGATCTGGGAAACACAGCTAATCCTTGCTAGGGAACACCACTAAGATAGAGGTGGATTCAGATAATACCTTCTGATCCCTTGAGGCTCATAAGGCCTTCCTCATTGAAAAAGTATGCCTGTGTGGATAAAAGACCTGGTTAAGACTGAAATTGAGCATTCTTCCCTTCTCCCTTACCTCAAATTTTTCCTTTTTAAAATATTCAGATTAATCTTTAAAAAATAAAATTTTCGAGTAGCCTGCCATTGTAATTATTTCAGTGCTTTTATATAGGATACAGAAGATATTATAAAATCCTCCAGTCAATTGGAACAGATCTCTTATGTGGCATTTTTTTATTTTACCAAAAGACCTTCAAAGATTTTTTTTCTAATTTTATATATTAAAAATATCTTAATCATTGAATTTTAAATATGAATGAAAATCTATACATCATATTAAATGCTCTAAAATTACTCTTATGATATACTAATAATATGAATGATTATTATATTTAGTAAACTTAAATATATATATATTTGATTTAGAGAGTCAAGTGACAAGGAAAATACAAAGAGACAACTGCAACTCAGCAGGAAGGAGAAAAAAAGTGACTAATTTTAGCTAAAAACATAATTGGTTTTCTGCTTGTGGAATAGCTTCTTTTTGCTCTCCCAAATGTCAAATAGGTGTTAAGTAGCAGGTAAAGGTTGCTAATATTAAATAAAAAAGCATTGACCTGTCCTCACAAAGGATAGTTCTCTTTAAAGCATTTAATCAGAGAATTCATAACTCCTAAGCATATCATGAAAAGAAATTACTATCTTCAGCTCTTTGCTTGAAAAGAAACTCCAGCTACCTTTTAATTATGTTTAGTTTTGCATATGACTTTTTGAAATGATGAGCATTTTTGCCTAATAAATTATTAGCATTATACATATTGAAAGGAAATAATGGATCATTCAATAAAAATTCCTAAATGGGACCTTTTAAATTATTCTTAACAATGGGGTTGTTCCCATGGATTGTGGATGCCAGATTAGTTTTTATTGCATTTTAAGAAGGATATCTGTGACTCTTCTCATAGGATTATGATTAGATTTGGAGAGGGGTTCATTAGTTGAAAGCCCTTTGAAGTCCTAAATACAAAATTGCTTCCCCCATGTGTGTACTCCTAACAGGTGAGAACCTTACAGGCTAAAATACAAAAAACAAAGGTTCTTCATCTTATAATTTCCTAAAACTTGAGCAGGCCTACTATGTTGATTTTCAGGGCAAAAGATAAGTTCTTCTGATTTATTAACACTTTTTTGGTAGGGAAAAGGAAATCTTCTTAAAACTAAGCTGGGTGCATATTTAATCCCCTAAATATGGGTTTCATTAAAGTAGTTTTTTGTGGATTTGTAATTCTACTTGAAGGTTCAAAATAATTGGCATAGATGAATAAATTAAAATATGAATTCAGATAATTAAATTCAGTTAATTGAGGTCAGTCTTCTTGAAAGCAGAATAGCAATATTAAAGTTTCTTACAATACTTTGAGCAAATTTGCATAGAGATTTAAAAATTATATGTCCTTAATGAATTCCGATTGTGCATGTACATCTTTTTAATAGGGAGATGTTGATTTCTGTCTCTCTATCTCTCTCTGTCTCTGTCTCTCTCTCTGTCTCTGTCTCTCTCTGTCTCTGTCTCTCTATCTCTGTCTCTCTCTCTCTGTCTCTCTGTCTCTGTCTCTCTGTCTCTCTCTCTTCCCATATAAAGCTCATTCTGAAATTATAATAAATTTGATTTTAGGCCCAACCTCTGACATAATATTTGTGTGATCCTGGGTACAAGTTGTGTCCAGAGTGTCCCAAATGAGTGTCACAGTGGCTTTTTTCCAAGGTAGTCAACATCCAATATGATTATTGGATATAGGGCCATATTGATCTTATCTGACAGAAATTATGTAAAATGCTAAATATTATTAGGAACCCATGCAAAAATAAAGAAACAAAGTTCTTGAAAAGGCACTATTTCAAAACATACTGTATTCATTTGTCACAGATGCCAAGGCAGTTGTATTCCTGTATAATGACTAAGTTTTGTGACTTCATAATACAGACTTCTCACTTAAGAAAATGCAATATAGAAATTAATCAGTGTGTGTGGGTGTCATTTACCCTTTAGTACAATTCATCTACCACAATTAAAGGATAAATCAGAACACCAAAGTGCTATAAGGCTTCCAGGTGGCATCTTAATCAATTTTAAGAAAATAGACTGAGGTTTTCTCTTGTTTCATAAAAGCAATTGGTTCACTATTTTTAAATATTTCAATCTGGAATATATAGCTGGATGTAGGTCAGAGTAAGTTGAATTTCCATATTTAATACAGAAGAAAACATTTAAATAAAAATGTCCTTTTAGCAGTAATTCAAAGAATAAGATAATTATATCTGGTTTTGTTGTTTTGTTTTGTTTTTGCTTTTTTGGAGGGGGGAAGGCAGGGCAGTTGGGGTTAAGTGACTTGTCCAAGGTCACACAGTCTTAAGTGTCTGAGGGCAGATTTGCGCTCAGGTCCTCCTGACTCCAGGACCACTACTCTATTCACTGTGCCACCTAGCCGACCCAATAATTTTATCTTAATGTATTATATGAAGGAGAGGAGAATAAACATTTATATTTTTCCTACTATGTGCCAGGCATTGTGTGAAGCACTTTTAGAAAACCAGCCAAATAAATATTATCTTATTTTATCCTGAAAAACCCTGAGGGCTAGGTGATCTTTTTACCCCTGTTTTTAGCTAAGGACAATGAGATTAAGTAAGTTTCCTAGCATCATACACTGTCTGAGGCTAGATCTGGACTCAGATATTGCTACCTCCAGGGCCAGCATGATATCAAATGAGATGCCAACTACCTCTGGCATTATATTATTAATGTATTGACATTTCACTAACAAAGAATGAGTGACAGTAGAAGCTCTTTTTTTATTTTTTTTTGCAGTAAATGAGAGTCTTATATCGGTTTGCCTTCTTACTTTTAACTTGATATTTGTGCACAGCCTGACGTATGTGTTCAGCTAAGTTGAAGTGTGAAGAAGACACAGATAATGGATTCATTATAGGGAGACTGGAAGGACCTGGATTCTAATCTTCTCTGCCATTAATTAGCTATGTGGCATTGAGCAAGTAATTTAACTTTTCTGTGTCTTAGTTTTATACAATGTCATAGTTGTAAGGTATCCCAGAAGCCAACTTGTACCTGAACAAGATTCACTACCACAGTATAGACACCAAGTGAGGTCTTTATGCCCTTTATTTCCCAAAGCAACTCATCCCAATTAGGGAAATTTCAATGACTCTTTTGCTGACCTGTAAGACAAAATAACCAACCCTCTATCTATCATCTAAAGTTATTCAGATTCTAGTCAAAGAAGGCTACTTGCTGTTCACTAATAAAACATTCAATCACCTTCCTCTCTACCTTCATATGTCAAGCTTAAATTGTTCTTTTTGTTGCTTCCATCCATAATTTCTGGCTGTGTTTCTGGGCAAACTGGAATATCCTCCATATGGTCGTCCTTAAAATACTAGAAGACAGCTATAAGCACTTTTCTTATTCCCCTATTTTCTCCAAGTTAAACATCCCCAGTTCCAACAGTTTATCAGTGATAAAGATTCTAAGCACTTCATCATACTTATTACTTTCCTATAGATGCATCCAGCTTAATTATGTCCATTCTAACTTATGACCATATGTGGTTTAAGCTGAACAGAGCATATGAGAACTATCACCTCTCAGACACTTACTAGTAGTGTGAACCTGAGCAAGTCACTTAAACTTGTTTGCCTCAGTTCTTCATATGTAAAATGAATTTAAAAAGGAAATGGTAAACCACTCCAGTATGTTTGCCAAGCAACTCTAATTGAGATAACAAAAAGTCAGACACAACTGAAACTGCTCAAGAACAAAAAAAAAATTCTGAAATTTATGTTCTATAAAGGTATCTCAGTAGTTGGAGGACTTCAATAAGAAACTATCAACTTCTGTTGCATGGTTTATTTTTAGGACATATATACACCCACATATTTTACACTTTTTTTCTACTGAATGTCAAAAATTTGCTATTTATTTTTTCATATCTATGACTAGCCACAAACCCATTTTCCCTCCCTTACTCCATCCTCTTAGTCCATCTTTTAACAAATATGTGTGGTTAACTATACTCGGGTTATATGTGAGAATACAGGCCTTATTTTGTACCTCCAATCCATTCTACTCTGTCAAGAGAATGAGGGATGTGCTGGAAACAGCTTAAACCAAATATAAAAGATGATTGTAAAATTTTCAGTGAGATCATTTAAAATTTCAAATAGGCAAATTCTAATAATCAAGAATTGATTTATTATAGAAGGAAAAGCAATTATTTGGGTTTTTTTTTCTATTTTAACTTCTCCCTCTGACTTTAATAGGTGTAGGTGGTTTTATTTAATAACATCATAATATGTGGTCTATACTTTTTGTTTGTTTTAGTCATGATTATAAGAGATTCCTATAATTCTTATATTATCTCTTCTTGTCCTATTCTCTAAGTCAATTGTTTATGCTAGTAGATATCTAAAGTTTTCTTCTAATTTTTCAGTCTTTTTACTTTTTTGCATACTTTATGTAGCCTCAAGGAGACACAGGGTTCTCATTGTTCTGTAAAATCCCCCCCACACACACCCCAACCCATGTTTTCACATTACTCATGTTGTAAAGAAGTATAACCAATGAGATGAACTATGAGAAAGAAGAAACAAAACAAAACCAAAAAGGGTTAGAGAGCAAATTGTATGCTTCAATCTGAATTCAGATATTGTAATCCTTTCTGGATGTGAATAACATTTTCCATCATGAGCCTTTTGAAGTTGTCTTAGAACCTTGCATTGCTAAGAAGAACCAAGTCTTCAAAGTTAGTCATCATACCATGTGGTTGCAAATGTGTACGATATTTTTTTTCTTCCCTGCACTCAGCCTCAGTTCATATAAGCCTTTCCAGGTTTTCCTGAATTCTGTTTGCTCACAATTTCTTATAGCACAAGAGCATTCAAATACGTTCATATACCACAACTTGTTCAGCCATTCCCCAAATGATGGGCATCCCCTCAATTTCCAATACTCTGCTATCATTGTATACCATTTTTAAAGGTGACAACTTCTTGGGTATCATTGTTTAGTTTTTGCTCTAAGATGTTTATTATCTTTCAAGCACTTTCCTCTCTCATTTCAGTTCATTCTTTGTTTCTTCCAGTCAGTCTTGGATTAGCTGCAGTCAGTTCATCCAATTATATGTTGGAATTATTTTAACCCCCAGTATTTCTTCAGTGTGGAAGGAATTTTTTTCTGTTTGCTCATATTTATAGATATAATTGTTGGATTGAGACTTTGTGCTAAGGCCAGTATCTGTTCCCTGTTGTAGTATTAAATGAAGTAGCTAGGTCTAGGTCCTACCTCTTGCTTCAGTCCTTGAGTGAGATGTTGCTTTACCTGGGTTGAGTGCTCATCAATGTTGAAAAATTGACTCTCTTTTTTCAAAAACTGTACACAACATACTTTTTAAAATTTTAGCCTCCATTATAATACTTTCTCAATCATGTACTCAAATTTAGAAAATCAGCAATGTGATAAACTAAGTCTTCATTTGTAAAATTTGCCAACTTCTGATGTATAAGTGATCATACTATACATTTATCATTCCAAACTTGAGAATTGGTTTTTATTTTTTTTTTGTTTTGGGTATTTTTTTTTGCTTTGTGAAGTGGGGAGGGGGCAGGGCAACTGTGGTTAAGTGACTTGCCCAAGGTCACACAGCTAGTAAGTGTTAAGAGTCTGAGGCCGGAATTGAAAAAAAGAAATTGGTTTAATCTGGGAAGAGTAACACATTTTTTTTTCTTTTGGGAAGGGAAATTGGGGTTAAGTGACTTGCTAAAGGTCACAGGGCTAGTAAGTGTTAAGTATCTAAATCCAGATTTGAACTCAGGTTCTCCTCACTCCAGGGACAATGCTCTATTCACTGTGCCACCTAGCCACCCATCAAAAATTATTTTTAGCTGTCTATACTCCACTACTGGATAGATCTCTTCCCTTGCTGTCCACTCCAGCAGTCACTGCCTTGCCTCAGTCTTTAATGAAATCACTTTGTTTTGTATAGCCATACAACACTGTATTACCTGGGTAAGGTTATGTCCTATGTCCTGCCTGTGTTCAGGCCCTGAGCTTCCCCATAGCTATGGAGTAGCATTTCTATCGTTGTCACACTGGCTTTGCCTATTTCATTGGGAAGTTAACTATAGGAGGCCTATGACCTGAGGCCCTGGATCTTAAAATTGTCCTTCCTGAGATGGTAGATGGCACTGGCTTTAGGTCATTCTCCTATGGTCAATCTATTTTATTGAATAGTATGGGGTGACTGGGTGTCAATGCTACTTGGACATTTAACTAATAACTAAAATAATGAATAGCTGTTCAACTCTTATTTTTTTCCTTTTTATTTTCTCTGCCATAGAGGATATACTTTGTATTAGAAAGGAGAAAAAAATAGAGACTTAAAAACCACAATAAGAAAAATGTGATCACAAAGATTCAATTTTGGTTCACTTTTGAGACTTGTCAAATTATACTTTCTTCTGTTGACTGGGTGGGTGTCAGGGTTTCCTAGAAGGCCACAGGAAGGCTATAAATATGCTGTATCTAAATTTTAGCAAAGTATTTAACATGGTCACTCACAGTGTTCTTTTTTTTTCCTCTTAAGAGAGATATGCAGTTGGGGAATTAATGAACAAGTGGAGGTATATGAATGTCATAAAATACTATTGCTCCATAAAAAATGATGAGCAGTCAGAATTCAGTAAAACCTGGAAAGACTCACATGAACTGATTCTGAGTGAAGTGAGCACAACTAGATAAATATTGTATACAGTAACAGCAACATTATTTGATGACTAACTGTGATAGACTTAGCTCTTGTCAGCAACGCAAGAATCTAAGATAACTCCAAGACTCATGATGGAAAATGCTATCCATGCATAGAAAAGGAACTATAGACTCTGAATGCAGATTGAAGTATACCATACACTCTCTCTCTGTCTCTCTGTCTCTCTCTGTCTCTCTCTGTCTCTCTGTCTCTGTCTCTCTCTGTCTCTGTCTCTGTCTCTCTGTCTCTGTCTCTCTCTCCATTTCTTCTTTCTTGAGTTTCCTCCCATTGATTCTAATTTTTCTTTATAACAACTAATGTAAAAATGTGTTTAATATGAATGTACATGTAGAGCCTATATCAGATTGCATACTGTCTTGATGAGGGAAGAGGGGAGTGGGGGAGAAAATTTAGAATCCAAAATCTTATGGAAGTGAATGGTGAAAACTAAAAATTCAATTAATTAATTAAGTAATTAAATTTAAAAAATTGATGCTCTTCTGGAAGCAAAGATAGCAGATTAAGTGGAAAATTACCATAACTCTCCCATAATCACCTCCAAAAACTCCCAGAAAATAATTTTCCAAAACAAATCCTGGAACAGGAGAATCAGCAAAATGATAGGGTGAAATCATCCTTTAAACCAAGAAGCTTGGAAAATTGGTCAGAAAGGTCTATCTCCCTTAGGGAGAAGGGGAATATAATCTAGTACAGAAAGTATCCAAGCAAGTCCCACCTCAGCAAACCAGGGGGAGATCCTGATGCCCAGTGTGCTGAAATACTCTGCTTCAAGTGTGTATCTTGTCATCATCCAGGGAGGTAATTCCTAGAAGAGGACACTCATCTTCCAAAACTGGCAAGACACATAAGCATCCACAGAATAAGCAAATCCTCCCAGCTGAAATAACGAGGGAAGAAGTCACATATTCTAGGCGAGTCAAACTTGACCTCCATTACCCCTCAGATCCCAAAGGGGGCAGTCCAAAATCATGAACTCAGGAGCCTAGAAACAGCAATACCTCCTGTCTAGTGAACCCCTGCTACCACCAGGGAAGTAACACTTGGGGAGATGCAGCTTTGCAACTGCTCCTATAGGCGCTATATAACTAACTACTGATGACTGAGAAGGAAAAAAAAAACCACCCCCCCAGCAAAAACAATGTTATTTTTTTTTCTGCCAAAGGCCTTAGTAATGTCAAATGGATTAACCTCAGGAACTGATATGACTTTATGAGTGGACATGATTTTAAGGAAGAAGTATTAAAATTTGCTTTGCTGCTGAACTCGAAGGATCATGGGATTTTTCTTCAGCATTGCAGCTGAAACCTTCCATATGTGTTATTTCTCCCAGCAGAATGTGAGTTCCTTGTGGGCAGGAACTGTCTTACTTTTTTGTTTGTATCTCCTACACTGAGAACAGTGCTTTGCAGATAGTAATTATTTCATAAATTCCTTCCTTCCTCCCTTCCTTCCTTCCTTCCTCCCTCCCTCCCTTCCTCCCTTCCTTCCTTCCTTCCTTCCTTCCATGAAGTAATCCAATAGACTTAATAAATGTCTGTTACTGAATTAACTGAGCACAGTGGTCCCTCATTAAGAATATCCATTTTTCTGTTTCTAAATTATGTCAAAATAATTATTTCAAAGTAGAAATGTGATTTAGTAAATCTTTTTTGTTAAATGACAGTAAAAAGTTAGATTTTGTTTGTCTTGCTAATTTTTAAAATTGAATTTACTGGATGTTTTAGTTTGCTGTAGGCACAGCCAAAGCGTATGGTAATTAAGAAACTGATTTTGGATGGTGATTCAAAACACACACCAACTTTGCCATATGCTTACTATACTGTCTACTTGTTTCTCAGGAACTTTATCTTCAGGCAACAATTTTGTTTCTCATGTCTGAAGTCACCTGCTGTGAAGCCAAATGGAATAAAAGCCAGAAGTAAGCTTCTACCTGACCTTCACACTACTTACCTATGCTGTAGGCACTCCCTCACATGGGGAGTCCAGAGAGAAGCATGGAAGTAAAATTTTCAACTATGAAAGGCCTTATTCAGGACAACATTCTTCAAAGATTCTTTTGCAAGTCTGGCTCTTTACCTGGCCTCTGAACAAGAGGACATTCAGCTCCCAAATCAGCTGATGGTGGGAGATGTTTTGACATTTTTTTTAGAACTCATGTTACTAACTTGTGTGTTACTCTAAGCTTCCTTACTCCAATGTGGTTACTAGCTTTTATTGTAAAAAGAGAACTGAATTAGTAAGCAGATCTGTTTTTAAGTACTTTGTTATATCACTAACTGGAATGTTAGTGAATGAGTCTTAAATGACAATTGTCCAGCTTGATAGGTACGATCTGTTAGAATTGGGAAACAGCTCCTGATCCAATCAATCCAGCAACTGTCACAGAAGTCACAGTATAAATTGGACTAATTTATTAATCAAGCAATGAAAGAAACTTGAAAGGGATGATATTCCCTCAGTAATTCTGCTTTGCTGAGATAGGTTAAAGGAAGTAAAGAATTTATAACTGCTTGTTCTGTCTTATGTATGTGGGTTACTCCTGAGGTCAGGATAATGCCTATAGAGTTGGTGTGATGCGAAGGATGAAGCACAGAGAAAATCATATGGATTTGTGGGAATTTTTTTGAGGCTTTACATGAGCATGATCCCATCATGTTATATGGAGAATAAATTTTGTCTTACTTCTTTGGACATACTGGGAATTCGTTTTTAGATTATATGGACTAAGGGGAGGCAGTTGTCACTTCAGCTTGATAAGCAGCAGGCTTAGAGAGAAGCTTGCTATGGTGGAGATAAAGCTCTAGACTTTGAGTCAGTAAAATGTTTATTTCATTCCTGTTTCATATGCTTACTAGGCCTGTGACCCCAGGCAAGCCATTAAACTTCTCTGGTTCTCAATTTGCTTATCTATAATATGAAACTGTAGGATTTCGGAACCTCTAAGGTGATTTATAACTCCCAATTGATGATCCTATGATTAGAGTATTCCAGAAAGGGAGAGACCATCTTCTAGAATCAAAGTAAGGAGATGAGCCCCCAAAATAGATAATCTGTATAGGATTAGGTTAGGACACCTTTCTGTTGTGATAAGAGGGTCCTAAAGTTACTATGGAGAAAAGATGGGCAATTTAACAGGGAGCACAAGTATAGAAAATAATCTAATATGGGGGAGTTTCTATGTTCAGTGTTAGTCAAGACTTCACTTATATATTCATTTATTCCGTCATCCTTCAAATCAAGGGTGATATGAATAAAATTAAACATGGTTGTGTATTTAGAAAACAACTTGTTTAATGTGAGAAAAAGGCTAAAAAGAATGCAAAAACTATTTTTAAGAGTGAAAAAAATGTGATTTTTTTCTGTTTCTTCTTTGGAAAGGAATCCTATGTGACCTCAGACAAATCTCTTGGCTTCTCTGTGTCTCAGTTTTGTCACCTGTAAAATGATAGTTAGACTACTTGATCTTTTAAGGCTGCTTCCAACTCTAAATCAATGACTTCAGGATCATTTGGGAATGGTGAACTAAATGCTTTCTTGAGGTTTCTTCCAACTCTATGAAACACAGAGTTCATATATTGAAACATATCTACTGGGTCAAAAGTGAAATTGGAAAAGAGAATATTCTTGGAAAAGAAAAATTCATAGGGAAAAAACATGAAGCCACTGATGAGAGCTATAAAGAGCTGAGCTTAATCCAGAATCTAAAATCAATATTTGGCATTTTGAAAACACAACTCCACTTCTCTGCTTTGACTTCCCCATGATATTGTTCCTAGAATGAATGAAGTCATGTCTATTAAAAAACAACAACAACAAAAATACAATAAAAAACAATAAAATTTCTCACAGATCTACAGGAAGCCTATTAAATGACTTCTAGTTATAACATGATAGTTCTACTATTTATTTGTCTCCCTGCAAAAAGGCTTGTGAGTGAGGACATATCTTTGCCTTTATTTCATTCGGTCGCATTTGCCATAAAGACTAATGATGCCCATCTGTGGGGATGTTCTCTCCTAACATAAACATAAAGACCTCAGTCCTACTAAGTACTCATCTAGAAAACTTCCCTAGTCACATATCCCTGAACCTCAGTGGCTATCTGTATAAAAGTCCTTCAGCCCATTCCAAAGTTGATTATTCTTTTTGTCCAGGGCAAGAAAGGCTTGGGCAATCAGTAAACTGTATTGTGAAGTTTCCCAGTCACAGTTTAACTTCACAGTAGAAATAGGTCAGAAAAAAAGCTTCAATTCACAGTGAATCAGAGCATAGCTCTTCCACAATAGGAAAAGTATTGGTTGACCTTATTAGACTCTGCCCATGGGATCAAGAAATCTTTTGGTTTAAGTGGATCCAGAAATCTCTCTGAATCTACTTAAGTCAGTGTTATGGGAGAACATGGGGAAAGAAGGGAAATATTATTAGAATTTGTTTTCAAGCTCTGTACAAACAACAAAACAGGAGAAGAGATGGGAATCAAATCAGCTTCAGAATTTGCAGGGGACTAAAATCTAAAATGTATCTGTGTGTGAGTGTATGTGTGCATACTTGCTTAAAACTTTTTGCATATGGTTGACAATTCCCAAATGTTGTTTTCTTTTTCATTTATTAATGAATTATCTTTACAGTGTTGATTTAATTATTTTGCTGTTTTTTGTTTAGATTGGCAAATTTAGCTAAAAAATAAACAATATGCTATATTTCCTCCAGTTAACTTTATATAAGGTCATTTACTTTGCAAGTGATCTGCTTACATCATCCTAAGTATGTGTTTCCCTGGGTCTGGAATAAAATTTGCTCCATGGAGTAAACACTGTGCTCTTCATAAAAAAATTTACAAATAATTGTTTATTACAAAACCAGGAATTGTTTCACAAACTTATTGGATATTAGATTCATAATGTCATTTTTTTTCAAATTTCTTGATCACAAATTTACTTGGAATTATTCCAGCTTATCAAGTAGAAATCATGCAGTAGAAAAACAACCAGTTTATAGAATTCATTCTGGGTATATTATAAAGGATTTTAAATCATTATCTTTTTTAGTGACTAATGAAAATTTTGCTGCTCAAAAGCTTTATTATACATAATGCTAGAGTTTTTATGCTGGATATTCAGAACTGGGCAGCTTAGCTTAACTAGCAGATAAGATCCACATTTAAAAATTGCTTTTATAGGATGATCCTAGCCACATGGGAAAATTTTGACCTACTTGGAATGTAAGCACAAGGTGAACCAGATGAAGCTTTGTGAGTCTATTCATTAGATATTACTGTTTTATAGGAATGGGAAAACACTCAAAACACTAAGGCTGAAAAAATTCTCATAATAACATGTGAAATTTCAAGGATTGAAGGCCATTTGTATTTAATGATAGATGGACCTTAAAGTGTTGGTCAGGAAAATATGATGTAAGTGTACTGTAAATGTAAGGAGAATATTAATTTGGTGGTAAAAGCAAATGCTATCAAACTCTCCTTAGTAAATGAAATGGTATTCATATTGCCAGATAATTGAATAATGGTGACAATAATAATAAATGGTTATTTTAAAATAATAAGCACAACTATCAGGGGCCAAGCAAGGAAGCTTGTTTATGCTAATATTTCCAAATCAGGAATCATCCTTCTTTAGTTTAAGAAAATATAACAATGGAAATTTTAAAAAAGACATATCTTTTCTCACATCCCCAGGTGTTTTCTCTTGTGACATATGCATAAAGAATTATTAAGATTGTAATATTACATATGTCACATAAAAGACGTCAGGGCATACTGGATAAAGAGTTGACTTCAACATAAGGGAGGTCTGAATATGTCCTTTGAGGTATTGGTTTTATGACTCTGGGCAAATCACTTAATATCCCAGTGTCTGAAATTTTTAAGACCATAATTTGCCTAAAAGGTGATGATCTACTCTGGTAGAAGAAGTTTTTGTTTTGGTTTTGTTTTGTATTTTTGCATCAATAGTTCCTTTTGCCAATAAAATCTCAAGACTACTCTGGTCCAAAAAAAATTAAAAACACACCATGTAAAAGTATCATGAAAAGAAGACACATTTTATTATAATTGAAAATGCAAGTCAATGAAATACTTTATTCCATACATTGTTCCAAGACAAGACAGGGAGAAATACCAGTTGTCATAGAAAGAAGTATATTTCTCTGTTTCAAGGAAGTTTCTTTAAACAAGCCATTTCTCGTAGGTATTAAAAGTATATAGAAAACACATAGTTGAGTTGCATTCTCAGATCATAAGGATAGATTGTTTTGTGTTGGAGGAGGAGAGATTCCCAAATTTGCTAGTGTGTCATTGGCCACAGGGGTTTGGGACAGGTCCTACTCTGTCTTTTTTCTTGACTTGTATGAAAACTAGGATAAAGCAATAAATCAACCAAAAATAGTTATTAACTGCCTACCATACTAGGAAGTGGGGATATAGCTGTAATGAATGAAATAATCCTTACTTACAAGGAGCTTTTGTTCAGTTGGAAGATGGTACATATACAAGTATAAAGAGAATGAATATTAACTGAATAAATACAAAGTAAGGAAATATGAGTGGGAGGATGCTGGTACTTGAGAGAATCAGGAAAAGCTTTTTTTTATACAAAGTGGTACTTGAGCAGGATCTTGAAAGAAGCAAGGGATTGTTTTAGACAGAAATGAGGAAGAATTACATTCCATACATGGGAAGATCCAGAAAAAAAGAGGAGTTGAAGTGTTATATTTGAGGAATGTAGAGAAGGTTGGTTTGGTTGGATCAGTTTATGTGTGGAGGTGGAGTGGGTGGAAAGATAAATTGAGACAGAGTTGTAAATGGCTGTGAAATCAATACAGAGGTCATATTTTTCCTAAGAGATAAGAGAGTGCCACTAGAGTATATTGAGTAAGGGGGTGACATGATCAGATCTGTGATTAAGGAAATCATTATGGCAGTAGTATGTGGTGTGGACTAAATCAGGGAAAAGTGAGTCAAAGACACAAGTCAGAGGCTGTGGAAATAAGTCAAGAGTTGATAAATATCTGAAGTAAGAAAACAACCATGTGTTAAAATTAATGATCTAAAAATATAAATAAATACTCTGAGGCTTATTATATTTAATGAAAATGATTTAGTAGTAAGACTAGCAGTTTACTATTAAATTGGGTCAACTAATTCCTTAGTGACTGGTGACCAAAGAATCACTTGCAAAGCTTATCTTTATAACAATATTTTTTTAAAATAGGAACTTTGTTTTGAATATAATTCAATTGGACAAGACAAGTAATCTGACTAGATCACTTCCTTAACCAAAATTTGTCAAAGTGAGATTACCCCAAAAGTCCTTGCCCTACAGCAGATGCCTTTTGTAAGAAGAAAGCTTATAGAAAAAAAAGAAATTTGTGGTTTGTAGATAGCAGTTACCCCCTATCTTCCAGCTGCCAAGCTTAGAAGATTCCATTATTCAACTTAGAAACTTGCTAAAGAATAAAGAGATTTATCCAATAAAACTGGAAAGAGGAATTTAATCATCTCAATCTCCCTTTCTCCAGCTGCTAGAAAAAGGAACTTAGTCTTACAAAATAAAGTTCTTATAATCCTATGATTATTTTATTTTTATAATTAATATAGATGAATTATATTAACATTACTTATAATAGTTAGTACAATAATAATAATTATTATATCCTGATTATTTTATTCCTACATATATATATATATATATATATATACATATATATCTTACTCTAAATTATCTGTTACTGAATGATAAAGTCTTGCATTCTGTCTATTCACTAAATCTACTGGTACCTTAGACTTGAGGTTTTAACATATTTATACCAGTTTGGTTTATCAGTTTGGGTTAACTTTTTCTAAAGAAGGGAGCTTAGTCCTATAATCAAAATCAAAATAAATCAAAGTAATCAATATTGATTTCCTTTTCACATGCATAAGAAATTTTTATGTAGAAATGTCAAGATTAGGCAAGTAATTTTACATATTCAGTGAAGAAGAGTAAAGGACACAAAGGTGGCTGTTGTCCCTCATTCTTGAAGAAGACCAAAATGACTTCAACATGTTAGAGTCAAGTTATAGCATGTACAGCTATGACTGATCAGTCCAATTTGAGTTCATACTACTCTACTGGGGGTCAGATACATATAATGCATGTGAACATTTGGGGTGGATTCTCTAAATTTGCTTATTTTGTGCTTCTTTTGAGATAATTCAATTCTGCTTTGCTCATAGCATGCAGCACCTTATATGAGGAGGGCTTACCATTTTGGGAGGTCCTGGGCCAGAGTTTCCCATGTCATGCTGTAATGTGAAGCAAAGGCAACTTTCCACGGTTCAAAATACCAGCATAACTTCTCTCTATTTTATTCAGTGACAAATTAAGGATAGAGAAAATCAAAATATAGCAAAATTCAAAATACAGCATTCACCAAGTGTAATTCAATAATTTCCAAGTACTACTCCACCTATGGACATTACCTTCATTTAGTCAATCACAAAGCCCCTCTTCTAAGTACTACTCCACCCCTAGGCAGTATATTCATTTAGTCAATCAGAGGACAAAAACGTCAAAAGTTCCCCACCCTTGGATCACAACTGAATAGGCCATCTACCCCAGAGTTACAACAAACTTAAGCACAGCATTTAATACCCAAAGAGAGGTTTTTTCTTCATCTTGACCCAAAGCAAGTTATCAGCAATCTTTGTTCCTGGGGAGACAAAGCTTAGCAAGACCACAAGATACATTGCCAGTGTCTTCATTAATTCATTCTCTGTCAGCAGAACAGTTCTAGGACCCCCTGAAAACATTAGCAAAACCCTCTCCCAGGATTTCTGTAAACATACAAAAAGAAAATCCTTCTTCAGGGCTTCTGAAACAACAGCAAGGTTCCAGAACCTCGGCAACAACAGTACTGTCCTTCACCAGTACACACTATTCATTCTCTGTCTGCAGAACAGTCTCTGGACCCCTGAACCAGCAGCAATGTTCCAGGACCTCTGCAACAACAGGACTGTCCTTCACCAGTGAATGAATCTAGCAAAACAGCATCAAAACAGACAGACAAAGTAGCAGCATAACAGCCATGTCTCCTAAGTCTTTGGCAGCTCTGGGTGGCAGCTCTCAAAAGTCCTGGGCATTTCAAACTGGCCCTCAGCAATCCTCTCCATTTCTCTGCCTCTACTATGCTGCTTCCAAAAAATTCTTCTGCCTCTCTAAATTCATGTTACCAGCTCCTCCCATTTCAGCCCTCTCTTTTCATGTCAACGAATCTATCCCACAAGTGGGATTCACAAGCTCTGGGTTTCAACACTAAACCAAGCCAGTACAGGGGATCTTTAAATTCCATTACTATTGCACATGCAGTAAATTCAAAAGTTCTTGAGAGAATAATTGAGAATGTCCATGTATTGCTTTTTCTGACCACTATGTGAACACTTGACATGTGTGAATTCTCCATAAAATAGTCTCTTAGACAAGTGTATATGTGGCATTTGAACAATATGGTCAATCCATTGGAGTTGCATTTTCTGCAGTAGAGTTTGAAATCTTGGCAGCATAGTTCAAGAAAGGACCTCAGTGTCTGGTTTCTTATACTGGCAGATCATCTTCAGAATCTTCCTAAGACAATTCAAATGGAAGCAATTCAGTTTTCTGACATGGCACCAATATACTGTCCAGGTTTCACAGGTATACGACAATGACGTCAGCACAATGGCTCTATAAACCTTCAGTTTGGTAAGTACTCTAATTCCTCTTTTAACCCACACTTTTCTTTGGAGCCTCCCAAAACTGAGCTGGTTCTTGCAACATGTGTGTCAACCTCATTATTAATGTGTGCATCCCCAGAAATCATACTGCCAAAGGAATTTAACTTATCAACAGTATTAAAAACTTCACCATTTGTTGTAACTGATGTTCCAAGTATAGATGGTGTGATGCTGGCTGATGGAGTACCTGTGTTTTCTTGGTGTTAATTGTTCAGCCAAAATTAGCACAGGCAGTAATCTACCCAAATTTTGCTCCATTTCAGCTTCATAGACTGCACAATCATCTACAAAGAAAAAATCATGCATCAACTCTCCCTCTACTTTAGTCTTAACTTGTAGCCTTTTCAAGTTGAAGAATTTGCAATCAGTGCAGTAGCTGACCCTAATGCTGTGTTCATTCTCATTGAAGATGCTTGACAACATTGCTGAAAACATCATCCTAAAAAGGATGGGAGCAAACACACAATTCTCTTCACTTGATTGGTAATTGGGAAAGTGTGACAGTACAGTACATTATCCAAAACCCAAGCAAGCATGCTGTTAAAAAAAATGATTTACAATATTGATGCATTTATCTAGGCAACCAAATTTTGACAATTTTCCCTGAGTGCTTATGACTGACACCACAAAGGCCTTGGTCAGATCTACAAACATTCAAGACAAGAGTACAAACTTGGCAGACAGGACAATGGTGGTACATTGGATATAAATAGAAAAATATACTGTCTTTTGTTTTAGACAAGTTAGTATGAGATATCTCCAGGATTTCTAGTTTGAAATGCACAACAGACAAATTTTGATGGAGATTGCTCTGAAGAGGCACTGAAATGGATGTTTAGATGTGTCCTATTTGTCTTTCATTTCAAAGAGGCTTATGAGATCAAGGAGGTGATGATATGACATAGCAGTGAATTGGATTTAAATAAGGGAGGGCTGTTTAAAGTCAAAAGCCTCACTTTCTCCTTCAGGGCTGTCTGGGTCCAGTGACCAGATTTAGATTGAGACCACGGGAAGTTGTACAGAAAGCAGTTGGGGACCTTGGTCTTTTCAAATTAAGGTCTTTAATTGGTCCTAGTTTGATTGGAGAAACGCCCATTCAGTGATAAGACTCCATAAGAAATGAGGCAAATAATGGCCCCTTTAAAAACATTAATGTTTTTTTTTAATGATCTGAAAAGGGAATACCCTCAGGTTCTCTGGTGAAAACAGAAACAACTGCTTTTTACATTCATTCTAACCCATTCTAGGCCCAAACAATGACCAAGTAGGGCTTGGCCTAGGACTGGAGTTAAGGCTGGCCTTTAAGAGGAAAAAGAAAATTCAGAGATTAAAATTTACATCCCTTTTGGGCAGAAGACCAGCAGCTGAGAGTATGATACCTTATGTGAAAATAAGGAAGAGAAAGAAAGAAAAGGAAGGAAGGAAGGAAGGAAGGAAGGAAGGAAGGAAGGAAGGAAGGAAGGAAGGAAGGAAGGAAGGGATGACTGAAAGAGTGAAAATATAAAGAAAGGAAAGCAGAGGGAGTAGTATAAAACTTGGGTTATTTCCACAGCTAGGGAACACGATATGGATGATGAACCCACAAAAGAAATGAGATGAAAAAGTGAAAGAAATCACAAAGCAGGAGAGATTATTGTCACAAAAAACACAGAGAAGAGAAAGTATCCATGAAGAGAGGATGGTCAACAGTGTAAAATTATGCAGGCAGGCCAATATGGAAAATGACTGAAAAATGATGAACATATTTGGCACTTAATTGATCACTGGTAACTAAGCCTATGGATTGAACATAACTGCTTACGCTTTAAATATGTTTAATGTATTTTATTAAAGGTAAATTTATTTAAATGTAAGACATTAGTCATGCCAAAAACAAAATGGAAAATACAGTCTCTACTCACCTTTCCCTGTCCTGACTCAAATCTCTGATAAAGGTGAAATAATCTCTAAAACCACCAGCCGTAAGTATAGGCTATTCTCTAAACAGTGTGTATCAGTTCCCTAGTCACTTTCACTTACATTTGCCCTTCAGTCTGCTGAGGGACTGGCAATGAGTGGTTACTATGAAGGAAAATGGTCTAGAAAAATGTCTTGGACTCCAGAGAGTTATGGGCCTGGAGAGATTTTGTCTCATATATAATTATCTGGGATCAAATCTCAGCTTAGCTCCATACTCCTTGTAGAGCCTTAATCAAGTCACTTTACTATTTGGCCTCAGTTTTCTCCTCTACAAAATGAAGGGGTTGAGCCAAATCACCTCAAGATCCCTTTCAGTTCTAAATTAATGAAATATTTTCTTTTTGAAAAAAGAAGAGCCAGCATCTGTTTATGAGTTTAAAGTATGACATAGAGAGAATCTTAGTCATTTGCATAACAAGTAGGAATTTATATGGGAGACACAACAATGACAATAACAACAAAAATTAACACGAAAAACGACATACAAAACAACCTGGCATTTGATGAAGAAATGGAAAAAGCAGATTATAACATTGGTTTATTGTAGGCATAAAGCAAATGCAGGGAAAAGATAAACAAAATGAAATCAATATCATCTATCCTTTTCCTTGATGTTAAATAAACATCAAGGCTAATGCATAGAACGTGTTATCCCTTGAAGTCAAGGGGACTTACAAGTTCAGAACAATGTCTTACAGATTTCCATTTCTAAGGGAGTTCATTTGGCTTTTTGTCACTATGTTTTTGGGTCCCCTTTAGTAGGCTGTTGACTTACTTTTCATGATTTTCTTGTATCATTCTCATTTCTCTTCCCACTTTTTCTCCACTTCTCTTACTTCATTTTCAAAATCCTTCCTGAGTTCCTCCATGGCCTGTGACAAATTGACATTTTTCTTGGAAGCTTTTGATGCAGGAGTTCTGATTTCATTGTCCTCCTCCACTTCCATGCATTGATCCTTTTTTTTTTCCCCAAGAAAAGGATTGTAGGTATGTTTGTGCTTCCTCTGTTTGCTCATATTGCCAGCCAATCACTTTCCTTTTGAGCTCTTTGTTGCATAGAACTCTGCTTACAGAACAGAGAGATATTTCTCCCCAATTTCTGGGGTTTTGCAGCTGCTGGGGAAATTAAGAGGGTGCCTTCTCTGCAGTCCCACAATCTCTGACACACTGGCCACATGCCCCAGGACCACCACCCAAGACTGCAATTCAGATCCAAGGAGGTTAAAGCAAGAGTGATCACCCTCTGAATGGTTACTTGGTCCCCCTACAATCTGCAGGCCAGGAGCTCTGGAAGCAGCTATGCTGCAGCAGCTGCAGCCACTGCAGCTCTGCCACTTCTTGCCTCAGGTGCAGGGGCCAGACTGAGCTCTTGTGGCCCCCAGTTTCTGACAGGGTTCCCCACTAACCTTTTCTTTGTCTTTGGCTTTTATGAGTAGAGAAGTCTGGAAACCACCACAGCTGCCAGTGATCACTCTCCTGAAGTTTGCTGTGACAGGTCTGGGCAACCCTGGGGCCAGATCCATGGCTGTGCTTGACTCCCAGAATGCTGTGATAGACCTTTCCTGCCTGCCTTCCTTACTGCCTTCAGCAGAAGATTTGTTTCTCTATGTCTCTTTTTGGGTTCTATAGCTTTAAATTTTGTTCTGAGTCATTTTTTTTACAGGTATTGGAAGTGGTTGGAGCTGGAGGCCATGCCAAGTTTGTGCTTTTACTCCAGCATCTTGTCTCTGTCTAGAGTTCATTTGGTTTGGGAAGGCAGCATTTTAAAGAGTTAGATCTTCAAAGAACTCCAGAATACTTTAATGAATGTATCTGTTTCATTTTGTTTTTACATTTGTCAATGATGGAAATTGATAAATTTATTTCATTTTTCCCCCTTTCTGAGTCTTTTATTTTTTTGAAGCAACCAGTTGGCCTTTACTTTCTTGAATTTGACATGACTGAAAAAAGGGTATTAGTATTTTTTACTAATAATTATGTTATAGTCCTTCCCCTATCCTTTCCTGCTCCCCCCCCCCAATCTGTACCAATGGTATATCTTAAGCAAGAAGCACAACTGTACAGCAGATAAGGGACACTAAGTATACATATTGATGTTAAGGATAGAAAGAGTGAGAGTACTTCATAGAGTAAAGCCTCTCCTGTGTGTGTGTGTGTGGGGGGGGGTGGTATGTATCTGAGGCCAGGACTGATCCCAGGTCCTCCCGACTCCAGGGCTGGCACTCTTACTTACTGTGCCACCTAGCCGCCCCAAGCCTTTCCTTCTTTATGAATGCATTCATTGCACTTTCACTGTCTAATAAGGACTAATAAATTTTACAAACATTTCAGAAACCTCCTACTAATTACCCCCAAAACAAATGGGAGCATGAACATCAGTGTTTCTCCTTTGAACAAAGGAGTGTTGTCATTGTGAGGTGCTTTCGGTGAATTTATGGCCTATGACATGTGATGGGGAATAAGCTTGAGCCTTAAGTACCAATTTGGATATGAAGGGAAGTTTCACAAAATGGATCTTGGACAGATAATACCAAAGGCCCTGTCAAATAAGCCTTTAAATATGCTTTCTTACTATTGAACTAATAAATAAAACTTTATGAAAAAAATAGATAAACTTTTGGTTAATTTGATTTAAAAAAAAGAAAGAAGAAAATCAAATTACCAGTATCCAAAGTGAAAAGGGTGAAATTGACACCAAATGAAGAGGAAATTAAAACAGTAATTTGGAGTTATTTTCCAAACTGTATGCCCATAAATTTCACAATCTTATTGAAATGGATGGATGTTAACAAAAATATAAATTGCCCAAATTAACAGAAGAGGAATTAAATACTTGAATAACCCCATCTCAGAACAAGATATAGAACAAGCCATCAATGAATTCCCTAGGGAAAAATCTCCAGGACCAGATGGATTTAAAAGGGAATTCTATCAAGCATTTAAAGAGCAATTAATTCCAATACTATGTAGACTATTTTGGAAAGTAATCAAAGAAGGAAACCTACCAGCTTTTTTTTTAATGGTAAAAATGTGGTACTTAGAGGCGGCTAGGTGGCACAGTGAGTAAAGTCAGAAGGTCCCAAGTTCGGTTCTGGCCTCAGACACTTAACACCCACACATACACACACACTCACACACACACACACACACACACACACACACACACAAACTGTGAGTGTAACCTTTGGCAAGTTACTTAAACCCAATTGCCCTACAAAAAAAAAAGAGGTACTTAAACCTAAACTTAGAAGAGTCAAAACAGAGAAAAAAATTATAAGACAATTTCCCTGATGAATATAAATGTAAAAATTTTAAATAAAATACTAGCAAAAAAGATTACAGCAACTAACCATGAGAATAATACACTATGACCAGGTAGGATTTATTCCAGAAATGCAGCACTGGCTCAATATTAGGAAAACTATCAGTATACTTTATCATATCAACAACAAAATTAACAGAAACCATGTGATTATTTCAATAGATGCAGAAAAAGCTTTGCACAAAATACAACACCCATTCCTTTTAAAAACATTAGATAGCATAGTAATAGTCATACTTAAAATGATAAGTAGAATCTGCCTAAAATCTCCAGCAAGTATTATATGTAATGGGGATAAGCTAGAAGTATTTCCAATAAGAGTAGGAGTGAAACAAGGATGCCCCTTATCGCCCCTGTTATTCAATTTGGTACTAGAATGTTAAGTTTAGAAATAAGAAATAAAAAGAAATTTAAGGAATTAGAATAGGCAAAGAAGAGACTAAGTTGTCACTGTTTGCAGATGATATGATGATATACTTAGAGAATCAAGAAAAAACTATTTGAGATAATAATCAACTTTAGCAAAGTTGCAGGATATAAGATATACCCACATAAATCCTAAGTATTTCTATATATTACTAACAAAGCTCAACAGCAAGAAATAGCAAGAGAAATACTATTATAAAATTGTAGACATTATAAAATATTTGGCAATCTACCTGCCAAATTAAACAGCAATTGTATAAATATAATAACAAAATATTTTTCACACAAAAAAAGTCAGATCTAAATAATTGGAAAATTAGAAGTTGCTCATGGCTAGGCTGAGCTAATATAATTAAAATGACAATTCTACCTAAATTAATTTACTTGGTACCAAACTAATGAAACTGCCAAAATCATTTTATAGAACTAGAAAAAATAATAACAAAATTCATCTGAAAGAACAGAAGGTCCAGAACATCAAGGGAATTAATAAAAAGAAATGTTAGGGAAGGTGGCATTGCCATACCAGATTTTAAATTATATTATACAGCAGCAGTCATCAAAACTACTTGATATTGGCTAAGAAACAGTGTGATGTATCATTGGAATAGATTAGGCACACCTGAGAGAGTAGTCAACAACTATAGTAATCTACTGTTTTATAAACCCAAAGACCAAAGACTTCTGGGATAAGAACACACTATTTGACAAAAATTGTGGGAAAAAAATGGAAAATAGTATGGCAGAAACTAGGCATACTCCCCATATCTTACACATTATACCATTATAAAATCAAAATGTGTACACAAATTTGCTGTAAAGACTGATACTATAATGAAATTGGGAGAGCAAGTTATGGTTTATCTGTCAGGTTTATGGAGAACAGAAAATTTTACAATCAGTGAAGAGAGAGGATATTATGAAATACAAAATGGATAATTTTGAATACATTAGATTTAAAAGGTTTTGTACAAACAAAGCCAATGCAAGAAAGTTTAGGAGGGAAGTAAAAAACTGGAAATGAATTTTTACAACCAATGTCTCTGATAAAGACCTCATTTCTAAAATATAGAGAACTGAGTGAAATTTATAAGAATACAAGTCATTCCCTAAATGATAAATGGCCAAACATATGAACAGGAAGTTTTTAGAGGAAAGAACTAAAAATATCCACAGTCATATGAAAAATTCTCTACATCACTATTGATTATAGAAATGCAAACCAAAAGGTACAACATCACACCTGTCAAATTGGTTAACATGACAAAACAGGAAAATTAAATTGGAACACATGCATTATTGGTGGAATTATGGACTGATATTACCATTCTGAAGAACAATATGCAACTATTCCTAAAAGGCTATAAAAATGTGTATACCCGTTGAACCAGCAATGCCATTTCTAGGGCTATATCCCAAAGAGATCATAAGTGTGGGAAAAAGATCCACATGTACAAAAATATTTACAGCAGCTCTTTCTGTCATGGCAAAGAATTTGAAATTGAGAGAATGACCATCAATTTGGGAATGGCTAAACAAGTTGTGGTATATGAATATGATGGAATACTATTTTGCTCTAAGAAATGATGAACAGGTGGACTTCAGAAAAACCTAGAAAAACTTATGTGAACTGATCCTGAATAAGGAGACCAGAACCAGGAGGACATTGTACAAAGTTAGTTGCATGGTATGACAATTAAAGTTGATAGACTGGACTCTTCTCAGCAATGCAAATTCCTAAGAAAACTCCAAAAGGCTCATGATGGAAAATGCTATTATATACAGAGGAAGAAATATGAAGTCTGAATGCAGATAAAAGCATACTATTTGCTCTCTCTCCTTTATGTTTTGTTTTGTTTCTTCTTTCTCATGGTTTATTCCATTGGCTATAATTCTTTACCACATGAATAATATGAAAATATGTTTATTAAGAATGTAGATGTAGAGTCCCTGTCAGATGGTATACCATCTTGGGGATGGGGAAGGGAAGGGAGGGTGAGAAAATTGAAAACTCAAAAACTTGTGGAAAAAATATTGTAAATTAAGGATAAATAATTTTTAAAAAGAAAATATTATTTTTCTAAAAAAATAAATGCTTTTTGATTCATTCATTAAAAATTTTTAAAAATATGTGTTCTTAGTGCTTTTTGTCTTCACATGATAATTATTTCATATACATTAATGTTCTGATGAGATTCAGTCCTCCTTCTTGACAAAGAAAAATAATTAGTCTAAGAATCCTGATATAGATTTTATATGTCAATTGTTGAAAGATTCTCTTCATTCAAAGCCGTCCAGCCCATTGGAATTGTGCTCTCTGAAGCAGAGTTTCAATGCTTGTCAGTTTAGTTTGAGTAAGGACCCCAGTGTCTGGTACTTTATTCTGCCAGGTGATCTTCAGAATCTTCCTAAGACAATTCAAATGAAAACGCATCAGTTACCTGATGTGGCACTGGTAGGCTGTCCAGGTTTCACAGACATACAACAATGAGATCAACATGACTCTGTAAATTTTAAGTTTGGTAGTCAGTCTAATACCTCTTCTCTCCCACATCTTCTCTCCAAGCCTCCCAAACACTGAGCTAACTCTGGCAATGTGTGTGTTGACCTTATAATCAATGTGTACATCCCTGGAAAATATACAACCTAGGAAAGTGAACTTATCCACAGCATTCAAAACTTCTCCATTTGATGTAATTGATGGTTCCAAGTATGGATGGTGGTGGCTGATGGAACGCCTGTGTTTTCTTGGTATTAATTGTTAGGCCAAAAAAAATTGATTCATAATTTGATGCACTTTTACAGATAATTAAACTAACTTGCAGAGAGACAATGTGATTTGGACAAGCTACCTGACCTGAGATTTCTGCTCTATAAAATGAATTAAACTAAACAACTTGTAATATTTATTCCAGCTCTTATCAAAAGTGGCACAATATAAACTAATAAAAAGGTCAAATTGAGTATTGACACCAAAGGGCTCTGTGATGTTATCCTTAAACATGGCTTCTCTTTCTCTCCTCAGAGAATAATATATATTCATTTTATCCATTCAAATGAAATAAGGCTAAGGAAAATCACCTTTCTTAAAAAAATAGAAAGCAAACTGATGTGCAAATGAAATTTCCATCATATATTATAGACATTTTTTGGCAAATTAAACTCATTACTTAATGTTCATTAAAATTAATTTTTACAAAGTTGAGGCATGATAACAAGAATGCAAAGAGATCAATGAAGCATTAATAAAAGAATGGAGGTCTAAAAATGGTGCATTATCTCTTAGAGTTTAGCATTTTTTGATCCTCATCATAATATTTAGGTGTCTAAAGGACCAGATATTGAGTAATTAGCCTGCCTTCCTCTAGGACTATTCCTATATACTTTTTTTCAAATGGAATGCTGAATCTTTTCAGTTTTTACTAGATACATGTAAAGAGTTGGTGTCTTAAAATTCTCATTAGGTAAAGAATTATGACCAGGAGGTATACAGCATATACACCAATAGAAGAAGAAGAGAAAAAAATGTCAAATTGGTAAAAGAAACTAGATTCAGCTAGGTGACACATTGAATATAGAGTGCTGGGCCTTTGCTTAGAAAGAACTGAATTAAAATCTGACCTCAGACACTTAATAGGTGTTTGTTTCTTGGGCAAGTCAATTAACCTGTTTTTCTCAGTTTCCTAAACTGAAAAGTAGGAATAAAAATAGCCCCTCCTTCCCAAGATTGCTGTGAGGATTAAATGAGGTAATAATTTTAGAACAATTAGTTCTGGGCACTTGGTAAATTAATTTAAATATGCTTAGCTAAGGATATGTATTTAATAAATGATTTTTTTCCTTCCTTCTTAAACTTTGCATGGTCACTCAACCTTTGTGAGTGGTCTGAGATCATCTCCTTTTTAAAGTTGCATTGATATTTTCTTTTTCTTACATCATCATTCTTGTCCCAAGATCCCTCCACAACTTGTTCCCAGAGAACCATCTGTTATGATACATAATATTTTTCAGAGCAGAAAAAATGACAGGGCAAATTATCAATATATTGGAAAAAGTCAGAAAAATATGTGCAATGTGTAATACTTGTTGATCTCCCACTTTCATGAAATTGTTGATTTAGTGTGTCTTCTTATATTTCTTCATTCAAGTTTCACTTGATAAATAGAATTTCATTGCATTTTTTTCCTTTTTTAGTATGCCATGGTTCCTTTTATTTATATTGTAGTTACTGTATATGCTGTTGTCTTGGCTCTGCTTACTTCACTCTGCACTAGTCCATATAGCTCTTTTCATGCTTTTCTATATTTATTGCACACATCATTTCTTACAGCATGGTAAGTATATTCATGTACCATAATTTGTTTAAGCATTGCTGAGCATCTACTTGTTTCCAATTCTTAGCTCCCACATAAAATGCTGCCATAACTCTTTTAATGTATACAGGGACTTCTTTTTATCAGTGACTTCTTGGGGTATAAATCTAGTAATGGCATTTCTGTGTCAAAGGTCATGGAAATTTTAGTTAATTTGTATAATTGCTAATTACTTTCCAAAATAGTTGTCCTATTTCCCAGCTCCATCATCAATGCTGTTAGGTACCCCTCTTCCACAATCTTTCTAACATTCTTTTCTCTTTTTTTATGAATTTATAGGACATGAAGGGAAATCTTAGAGTTGTTTGGATTTGCATTATGTTAATTATTAGTGAGTTGGAACATTTTTTCATGTTGTGAATAATATTCAGTTCTTTAAGGAACTGTTTTTACATATCCTTTGGCTATCTAGTGAAGAATGACTATTAGTCTAGTGCATTTATTACTTGAATTTCTTGGATGTTAAATCCTTATGAAAGAAATTTCACATAAAGATTTTCCCCCATCCAACCACTTCCCTTTCTTATTCTAAGTTCATTAATTTCATTTGTAAAGAAACTTTTAGTTTCCAAGTATTTCAAAGATTGCTTTAGCTTCATACTGGGAATTTTTATATATTGTTTCAGATATTTACTCTTTTTTTATGAATCGTCTTTTGAATCACCATTCATTCAAGATTTCATTATTAAATTTCCATTTCAGTCTGTAGTACCATATTCTTTTCAAAATATCACACCATCATTTTCATTAATATTGGGATGTAGAGAATGTTCTAAAGACTTCACTTAAAATAAAATCTCTGTACAATGAAGGGCATGTGAGATATATGAAAGCCAGCTAAGTGGGACAATTGACAGAGCATTAGGTCTAGAATAAGGAGAACGTGAGTCCAACTGCAGCCTCAAGCATTTACAAGCTTTGTGATGCTGGGCATGTGAAATAACCTCGATCTGCCTCAATTGCCTCATCTGTAAAATTGGAATAATAATGGCATTTATTCTCCCATAACAGTTGTGAGAATTAACTAAGGTAATGTGTGTAAAGCATTATATTAAGGCTGTTGTTGTTACTCCTCCTCCTCCTCCTCCTCCTCCTCCTACTACTACTACTACTACTACTACTACTACTACTACTACTACTATTGCTGTCTTACAGATCATGTGATCCCTTGGCTTGAAGACCGTCTCATATAATCTTCATATCTTACACAAAAAAAAGATGTGGAGAGCAATATATTAAGATCATGGAATTACAGATGGATCCCCCAAGTGCTGCATGAAAATATCTCCTTTACTATCAAACACAGTGAGCATAGTGCTGTCTAATACCCATTTAGTGAAAGCGGAGTTACAAGAGAAGAAAATAATTAGTAATATGAGTAATTGACCCTGATACAACCAGGAGAATACTGATTTTTTTTTTATTTTCTAACTAAATCATCTTTTTTAATCAGCCTAAAAATAGCAGATGAATGGGTCATATACAAAAATACAATTATAAGGACAGATAGGAGTGTGTGTATGTGTGTGTGCACATATGTAATTATATATGTATGCATATATATGTGTGTGTACAGTTATATATGTATGTATATAACTGTACATACATATAAATAGGTATACATGCATATATGTATGTCTATATGTATGTAAACACACATATACACACAAATATGTATGTGTTCTGTATGCTCCTTCCAGAAGGTTGTTTATAATAATAGTAGATTCACAATTTTTTGGAAGTTTGACCCTTGGGACATCCTAGAGACTATGAACAATCTCTTAATATGCTAACAATACCTGTAACACTTCCCTAATTAAATACACTTTTATTTCACTTATTCAATATTCATATCACTGTTCCATTCCAAACTGCTTCCCTTTTCTTTCTACTCCATTTTGACTACTTAAATCATGGGAAATTATTGTACCAATTACAGCAATTATGATCTTTTAACTCATTCCTCTGTTCTGCTTTACGTTCTGGGATAAGATTCAGTGTTGATGGGGAGAATTGCTCATTTTGAAGAAATTATTTAAATAAAAGTTCTTCCAAAATACAGGTTAACAAAATTGAAGTATATTCTAATAATAAAAGAAAGCAGTGGGTTACTATAATTTGGAAAAGTGTTAAAGAAACAGCCGCATTGACCATGTGTGTTCTCAACCATTTGTTTTACCTTCATGACCCTCTCTAGCAGGCAATGTTTAGCTCAGAAGAAAACTATTGACAGTTCCTTTTAGTGGAGGAGTTCAATAAGATGATTTTTCATAAGAGAGTAGTAAAAAATCATCAAAAAATAGACAAAATGGAGTAAATTTCCTTTAGTTTAATAGCCTTAGGAGATTAGTATAATGGAATAGAATTTTAAGTATTGAATTCTCAACTTGTGATCACTTAAATACTGTTTTCTTTGATGGTATTATGACTCAACATAGAACAGAAATAGTCCTTGAAAAATGATGATGTCAAAATCTGCAATGTTGTTATACTTCCACTTTCTGTCTCACCTTTCTTTCTGTGGATTCCAGCTTCCCATACCATCTATCTGCCCATCTCTTTGTTTTTCATGAATGATCAACTTGAAATATATGACTTGAAGAGAAATACTTGGGTTAAAGGGTTTAGAAATTTCCAACAACCTATATAGCTGTGAAAGTGACACAATTTGATTCTCTTCTATTTCTTTATTATGATATATTCCTTAAAATTCAAATCACATATACATTTAGAACTTATTGTGTACTATATTATAACATATTGGTCACAGTCTAATTTCTGACAGATTGTTTTCCACTTTTCCAGAAGTCCCATTCAATAGAGAGTTCTTTTTATGTTGGGGTTTATCAAACACTGGATTATTGAGTTCCATTATTTCCAATTATCCATTATATAATGGCATGATTTATAATCTGCTGTATTGATCTTTTTCCTACTTTTTTTAACCCTTTCCTTTTGCTTTTAGTGATTGTTGCTTTATGATACAGAGGTCTGGAATTGTGATTTCCCATTCATTCTTATTGTTCTTTTCATTATTTGTGTCAATATTACCAATTTTTATTCCTTCAGATGAGTTTTCTCATTAATTTATTTGTTCCATAACATATCCAGTTGGAAATTTTATTGCTATAGCACTACATGTGAACGTAAATTTTGGTAGTATTGATGTTTTTAACATATTCACATGAACCAGCTAGGAGCACTGAATATTCTTCCAATTATGTATTTTCATTTCTTTAGGGAGTCCTTCATTATTGAAGTATTATTATAATTATAGACTGATTCACAAATATTTTATATATATGTACTATGATTATTTTAAATGGGATTTTACTTGTCATAACTGTATTGGTTATTGGCTATGCAATATAATTTTATTGTACAATTGAATTGATTATTGTATTGTGTTACTTAAAAATATTGGAGTGCATTAAGTTAACTTAAACATATAAAAGAATCATGAAATTGTGTCTTTTTTTTAAACCAAATTGTTCTTTACCTTTCTTTTGCTACACTTCATAGTAATGATTTCCCATATTCAGAAAAAACAAAAGACAATTGAAATTACTAGTTTAAAGATTTTAATTTGCGTGATTAAAAAACATTCCTTTTCTTTATGATTGCTAGACAAAATATAATTTTCATTCAAATTAGGAATTTTAGGTAGTATAATAATTTAGTATTTTAAAAATAGTAAAAACCAATTATTTGTATATAATAGGAAAAATCAATTTAAACTATTTGAAAACAGTTTTTATTTAGTATCCGGAATTTTTAAGCTATTATTTCATCTTGTTTCCTTCCTGATTTTCTAGGAATTTCTAAATTATTTATTATAAAATCAATAAAATATGGATCTTCTTAGATCCTCATTATTTATCTGTATGCCTTTAATTGTTCTTCTATTATATTACTGCTATTTTAGAACTCTTACTGGTAGCATTCTTGTTTTACTCCTATATTTTTAGCAAAACTTTTAGGCAATCTCCGTTTCATATAATGTTTGCTTTTTGTTTTAGGCATTTTCTGATATTAAAAAATTTCTCATGGCTTACACATTGTAGATACCACATATCAATATTATCCTTTGTCAAAGATCTTTTTCTGCATTCATTGAGACAATCATGTGCTTTTGGAAAAAAAAATAACAAGACTGTTTTCCTAGCAGTGAACTATCTTTGCATTCTTGGTATAAATCCTACTTTATCATAATAAATGAAATGGGGAAAATGGCATATAATGTTTGTAGAACTTTATTTTAAATTTTAAAATGAGTATCCATTAATATGGATAAACTTCTCTTTTTTGCTGTATAATGTAGTTTTAATTTTGAGATTGTTTCCTTTCTAAATTTTTGAAACATTTGCTAATATTGTGCATTTTCATGTGTATACTTTAATTCTTTAATTCACCTGTTTTTGTTGTGGCTCTACCTTATTATTTCCTTTGTTGTTGATTTGATATTTTCCTCTACTTTTAGTCAGGATCACTAAAAGTATGTCAATTTTGTTAGTATTAAAAAAAACTCATTTCCCTTTTTGTTTTTACTTTAATAGTCATGTTCAATTGCAATTAATCTATTTTTAATTTTCAAGATTTCCTTTTCTGTGCTCATTTTTGGATGATTGTGGTATTTTGAATTTTAATTATGTTATCAATTCTTTAATTGTACCTTTTTATATTAGTACATATTTTAAAGGATATAATATATTCTCTGAGAAATACTTTAACTATATTACAGAAATATGTTTTCTTCTCATTATCATTGTCTTTCACTTTTACTAATTAATTTATATGATTTTTTCTTTGACCTGCTTTTTATGTATGATTTCATTATCAAGTTTCCATTTAGTATTGTGTTTTTGGTCTGTGCACTCAGAAACTGATATTTATTCTTTAAAATTATAATCTATAAACAATGGGTTTAATATTTCTTCCTTTAAATATTTTTGTCATTTTTCTACACATATAAGTATGTGTATATGAATACATATGTTTGTATATATCTGTGTGTATAATGTATGTATACACATATATCTGTGTGTGCATGTGTGTATGTGTGTGTTAAGTGCCTGAGGACTGATTATATTTTTCTTATTGCTATTATTTTGTTGTTATTTTGTGATTTCACCTCATAAATTTTTATTGTATTTTCTGTATTCTTTATAATCAGATGTTTAAAGAATTTTCAATTCTGTTAATCTTTTCAAAGAACTAGCATTTATTTTTATTATTTCTGTAGTTGATTTGGATTTAAACCTGTCTATTCCCTCTCAAATTTTCAATATTTCCTCTCGTGATTATTTTGATTTTATTTTCACTTCTATTTTTTATGCAAAATCAATTTGTTAAGCTGCCATTTTATTCATTCTTAATGAAAGTTTTAGGGATGTGATTTTTCCCTGGGGGACTGCATTATTGGAATTACAGAAATTTTAGGACACAGTTTAATTTTTAAAAATTTCCATCACATAATTATTAATAGTTTCTATAACTCTTTCTTTGACCTGCTCATTACTTATGCTTTCATTTTTAAGTCTCCATTTGGGTTTGTGTCTTTAGTTTGTATTTACTGAATCATGACTATTTTCATTGTTATATTCTATAAAAGATGTGCTTTCTGTTTCTGCATTTTTTACATTTTTTTGTAATATCTCTATGCTCTAATGCATTGTAAATACTTTGTGTAATTTACTCACAGTGCCAAAGAAATGATTATATCATTTATCCAGTCCAATTAACAAGATATCCTATGTCTTTTGATTCTAAGTTCTCTAGAAATTTGTCCAAAATTGTATTTTATCTTTTGTTTATCTTTTGGTTATATTTATCCAAAACTGAAAGAGGAACATAAAAGTCTCCTAGTATCATTGTATTACCAGTAATATCTTATAATTCTGTTATTTTTCTTTATTAAGTTATACACCAACCCATTTGCAGTACGTAAATTTAATATCTATATTTCTTTATTATCTTTAATTTCTTTCAGCATACTCTAATTATCTCATTTATATTTTATATTGTGAATTATTATTTTTGCTTTGTTTGATAAGCATGATTGTATTTCCTGCTCTTTGAATTTGAATCTTGCCAAGGTGATTTTATTCCACTCCCTCATTTAAAGTGTGTATATATCTTTTCTTTGATCAGTAAATTGAAAGTATGTCTATGCATGTACCCAGTCTTAGAAAGAATGGCAAGGAAAGCTGTCATCAGGAGCAATGGTTCAATGAATACCAGAGGAGAGAGGGATTGAGAATAGAAAGCTTTAAAATGAAAGCAAGATTTTACCTATGGAGGAGGCATTCCAAAGGGAAGAGTTAAATGAATGAGTAGCTTTAGAGTGGCATATTGGAGGCATTATTTGTTTAGTAGAATGAGAATGAAGATTTAGTTTAGGATGAAGACTAGACTGTGGGTATTGACAAACAATGGCAGGGATTCATTATCACTGGGGTAGGGAGAAGACAATATTATCGAGTATATTACTCATATTGAAGATTGAGTTCAGGTGGGTTATTACAGATAGAGGGGCTTTAGTCTTAGGGTAGTTGTTGTAGGACTTCAAACAATGGTGTGTTTCTGTGAAGGGATATTGTTATACATTCTGTGACAGGGGAGGGTGCCAGGAGCATGATGAAAAGCTAGTCTGAGGGGTCCATGATCTTTCTCTTTCTTCTAGGAGAGGTAGACAAGTGGCTCTGCTTGACAATCTCCAAGTAGGATAAAATCTAGATTTCTTAAGGAACTGATACCACTATTGGGAAACATTTGTTTTGTTGAGAAACATCATTCTGATGTGTTTTTTTTTCTAATATCTAAACTTGTCTTTTTATTTCATCCATTGTTTCCTCTGGGCATCGATCCTCTACCCATGAGAGGTAAACCGAGCATGTCTAATCTGTTATTTATATCACAATTCTTTAGGTATTTGAAGATAACTTCTTTTATCTGTTGAATTTTCTCTTCTTCAGAATAATCCTCTCTAGTTCCATCAAGAGATCCTTACATGAGCAATCTGTTTTATGATGACACTGGCTATCCTCCATGTTTTGAATAGGTTTACTTCTCACCTCTGCTTTGTAGAAACCATGTTTTCCTCACAATATGAACAAACAAAAGATTAATTCCATTTTTTATGAATAAGTAAACTGAAACTTTGGGAATAAAATCTCCTTGCCTTTATATAACCCCCTTTAGGGAAAAAACCTTTGATTTTTTTTCCTTTGTGTCCTTTGATCCCATAACTATGATTAGTACATAATAGGGTTCTTGATAAATGCTTGTTGACTGATTGCCCTCATTGTCATCATTACTTATCTGGTAAGTGATGAATGCAGGATTCAAATATATGTCTTTCTGAATTTGAATCCACTCACTTGCACTTCTCAAAGAGTGGTCTGGGGACCCTTGAGATTTGCCAAAGATCCTATCAAGGAGTCTGCAAGGTAAATACCATTTTTATACTACGATGATTTTAAGGTCAAATATGTAAATATTGCTAGATATAGCCCTCATGAACAAAATATCTTTAGGAGAGGAAATTCTCAATGATTTTTAATGTTATAAAAGGGTCCTAAGATAAAAATAAAGGTTGGGAATCACTGAATTATACAATACCATTACTACCTCTTTGAGTCTTACAGAGTTGGGCAACTTCAGGGTCCAATCCTAGATCCTATTTATTCTGTTCCACAATATCTGCATCATATAACATAGAACTAAGCATCCAGGCAATAGGTCTTAGGATGCTCAAGAATTATAGCTTTGAAGTAATGGTTTCACCACATTAGCCTCTACAGCATCATTTCAAAAGGATGGAGTGGTTATAGTTATCATTGATTTGACAGGTGGGGATTATCATAGCCTATGAATTTTAATCAATCCACATTATCCAGTGATATTCCTCCAGCACGTTCATTGCTGATTCTTTTCCCAGACACTAAAGACTCTCCCATTCTTTGGGTAAACTGACACAATATATCATTAAACTCCTATTGAGTGAAATTCTCAATTATCTCCCTGGACTCTGTTTGGCTCTAGTGGTTCTCCTGCCTTATTCTTCATATGGGGAGAACTTCTGCATTAGAAGACTCCCCATATAACCTTATTCATTCTCCTCACACACATTCTCCCAGCAACTGTCGGGACAACTCTGCCCAGCCTATACAAAAGCTACATGCACATTCCTTCTGCTAGTTTTTTTTTTTTAAAGCAATTGGGGTTAAGAAACTTGCTCAAGGTTACACAGCCAGTTGTGTGTGGGGGAGGGTGTGGGTGGGTGGGTGTTAAGTATCTGAGGCCAGAACCGATCCTGGGTCCTCCCGACTTCGGGGCTGGCACTCTTATTCATTGCACCTCCTAGCCGCCCCAATACTTCTGCTAGTTTTTTGCTTCTTTTTACCTACATGAACAGTAGTTTGTTCTTCCACCACCTGAGATCCTCCAGCTTGCTCTTAGAATGGAGAGTCCAAATGCTGTGGCACAAAATAATTCTTATACAAACCAGTCAACTCCTGTGCCATCTGAGCTTTTTCCCCCAGCAGCTTATCTCTACTTTTATGCATGACAATAACTTGTTAGCAAGACCCAGCCTCTCCTGCACACTCCTGCCAGTTCTTTGCCTGGTTCTATGGCTATTCGTTGCAAATATTTTTCTAAATCTCTGGATTCTCCCTTCTGTAGCCTTACTTCCCAGTTTTCACAGAGTTCTGTGCTTGTGACCCATTCCTTGGCCAGAGAGAAATAAGGCAAATCCTCCCATGCTGGAATAGCCATTTCTCTCTTCAAAATGATATAGGCTATATACATGTACAATCATATTAAACATATTTCCACATTAGTCATGTTGTGAAAGAAGAAACAAAATGAAAAATAAAAACCATGAGAAATTTTTTAAAAGAGAGAAAATAGGATGTTTCCATCTGCATTCATATTTCATAGCTCTTTCTCTGGATGTGGATAGCATATATGAGAATAAAAAGGAATATACCTTTTTCTCAGTATTACATGGCACCTAAACACACACACACACACACACAATGGATCATGTACTAGGGCATAGTTTATACTGTATTGGAATTATTTGTTCTTTAAAGGTTTGTTAGGATTCATTTGCAAATCAATCTGATCCTGGAGATTTTTTCTTAGGGAATTCATTGATGGCTTACTCAATTAATTTTTTTTTCTAAAATGGGGTTATATATTTTATTTCTTCCTCTGTAAATTTTGGAAAATTATATTTTTGTAAATATCCATCCATTTTACTTAGATTTTCAGATATATTTGTATACAATTGAGCAAAGTAGCTTCCAAATTTTCTTTAATTTCCTTTTCATTCCAAGTGAATTCATCCTTTTCATATTTTATACCTGTAATTTGGTTTGTTTTTTTTCCTTTTTTAATCAAATTAATTATTTTTTATATTATTGTTATTTTTTTCATAAAACCAACTATTAGTTTTATTTATTAGGTCAATAATTTCCTTATTTTCAATTTGATTACTTTCTCCTTTGGATTTTCAGAATTTCTAATTTGGTATTTAATTGGGGCTTTTTAATTTGTTCTTTTTCCAGCTTTTTTATGTTGAATTAATTGATTTCCTCTTTCTCTTTTTTTATTCATCAAAGTATTTAGAGATGTGAAATTTCCCACTAAGAACTGCATTGACTGCATCCTATAAGTTTGATATGTTATTTCATTATTGGTAGTCTCTTTGATGAAGTTATTGATTGTTTTTATGGTTTATTGTTTGAACCAGTTATTGTTTAGGATTTGGTTATTTAGTTTCCAAATAACTTTATTTTATCTTTCCATGGGCATTTATTACATGTAATTTTTTTCCATCATGTTTTGAAAGGGATGTATTTACTATTTCTTCCTCTCTGCATTGGATTGTGAGGTTTTTATGCCCTAGTACATGCTCAGTTGTATTTGTGTGTCTCTGTGTGTGTGTCTGTTTTTATGTGCCATGTAACACTGAGTAAAAGGAATATACCTTTCTCTCCTCATTCAGTTTTCTCCAGAGGTCCACCATATCTAACTTATCTAAAATTCTACTCACAACCTTAATTTCTTTATTGTTTATTTTGTGGTTGAAATTATCTAGATCTGAGAGCAGGAGAATGAGGTCCCCTACTAATATAATTTTCTTATCTCTTTCTTCCTTTAATTCACTTAACTTTCCCAGAGGAAAAATGTTAATGAGGGAAATCTACTGAAAACAGGGAAAGAAATGGGTTATTGGGTACATAAAGAAATGTTGACTTTGGGAAGGAGAAGGGTTACCTTATTATCAAATACCAGAGGAAAGGAGGAATAGAGAATACAGGATATTATTAAGGGATGTTTAGAAGAATAAAAGGTGAGAAGAGGAGATTAAAGATAATGATCGCAGAAAAGCATGCTAGTACTTGGCATGGGAGCTGATGAATACCTTAGCTTAAAGAATGAGGGGAGAAGGGAGAGTGGGAGACTTAAGTAGAGAAGAGAAACTTTGGAATATGTCAGTAAAGAATGAGGTAAAGAATCAGAGAAGAAGAAAGATTGTATTGCTGCTGTGAGGGTCCATTTGAGGTTAAATAGCATAAATTTCAATTGTACATTTTCAGCTTGCTTATGTGGCTTTTACTTCTACTCGGTGGTAGTATGAGGTAGGGACATGGAATTATTTACCAAGTATTGATCACTTTGAAACAATGACAAAATCACACATCCTCAGAGTTGAAAGAGGCCTCAGTAGTCATCTAGTCCCACTAATAACTGAAAAAAATTTCTCTCTACAAAATACTCATCAAATGGCCATCTAATCTTTGTTCAAAGGCCAATGGGAAAGGAGGGGCATTTTTTCATGAGGCAGTCCATTCTGTTTATGGATATTTCTAATTCTTAGGAAGTTATTTGCCTCCCCCCTCAAAACCTCACAACAAAAAACCTCAATTTGTCCCAGAACCTTCCACTCATTCTTCCTTATTGTGGGCCAGAAATGATACAAACTATTCAGATAACCTTGAAATTGAGGTAGGATAAGAATGAGATACTCCCAGACCACATAGCATTTAACAGATGCCGTCTAGTTAATAATGTCATAGAAATAATATTTAGCCTAGATATAGCCTTCATTTGTTTCTTTGTTCCTTCTTTGCTTCTTTCTCACTTTCCTTTCCTTCCTTGTTATTTTCCTTTCTCTGGGTCTTACTGTCTAGAACAGAGTATGAATACAGCAAAAATTCATAGGATTGATACCAGTGCTTTAATATTCCAACCTACAAGGAAGCTTGAACTTGCCTCAATTTTCCAATGTGGGCCAGTTTTCCCCTACTTAGTTAGCCAAGTGGACCTCTGTTCCCAGTGACTCAGAAAATTAGTGCTGGACTTGGTGAGGATGTTCAGAATTATATTTTAAGCTGGTTTTGAAAGTTTTGCAGGCTACAAGTGTGTTTAACATTTCTGCTATATTGAATTCGGTTTTGGTGATATATGTAATTATTTTGCATTTTGGTGATACTAGGCACTTATTTAGCATTTGTTCAAGGCAGAAATAGTTATACAATGACTTTTCCAAGCAGTATCACTAGTAATAACTGGCAACATTGAATTGGTTTTGATGTTGTTGTTGTTGCTAATTGGCCTAGTATTAATTCATAACCATACAAAGATGATACACTATGAAACTCATATTATTTTTTTACTATCTCCTTCAACACCTCAGGTGACTAGGAATTATCCTTTTCTTGGCAAAACAAAAATCTCTACCCTTAAGGGATTACATTTATCTGTGCAATAATGTGTTTCATTTTTTTGTCTGAAAATCTGAGTGGGGAGAAAAATGAGAAAAGTAATGGGAAAAGAAAAGAGAAAAGAAAAAATAAACCTGGACATGGCTTTTACCCAAATGTTTAAGATCCCCCAAGGATGAATATTCTGTTATTCAAGTGATAGAAATTCCTAATTCAAATCATTGCTTCAAAACCCATAAAATCCATTCTAATCACCTTTCCCAAATATCCCACTGGCAGGCAATAGTATCAAAAAATTAGAACAGTAAAAGCTGGGGAGCTTTGGACTGCTCAAGTGAGAAATCAAAGCAAGTGACATCTGTAACAACTGGATTTTCAAATATTTTTTTTCCTTATAGGTAAAAAAATACTGTTTACTGAAAATATATTGCAAATCAAGGTCAGTCCTTTAAAATGAGGCTCAATCCAAACAACATATGGAAACTAAATCTAGGGAAAAATATTGAAATTCTCATTTATTTACATTTTCAAGAATAGCATACAGCTAGCTAAGGAAGTTGGAGAATGTCCAAGCTATGAAACAGAAAATTAGATCTCTTAGAATATAAGTGCATACTAAATATCTTGGCAATTGTTGTAAAAGACTGTAACCAAAGAAAAGATCTGAAGAATCCCCAAAAGGCAGAAATGATTCCACTTCCCTAGAATTAGAAGAAATTCTGGGCTCATGCAGGGAATGTTCTAAAAGTAAAGTCCTGTCAAGGAAAATAACTTCTAAGAAAGAATGAGAGTTTCTCAAGGGAACCTGTGAGGAAAACCTTTTCTAATGGTTATATATTATAGAGCAGCAAGATGGCACAGTGAAGAGATTGGAGTCAGGAAGATTCAACTTTGTGAGATCAAGAATGGCCTCAGATACCTACTAGCTGTGTGATCCTGAGCAAGGGACTTAACCCTGTTTGCCTCAAGTTTCTCATCTGTAAAATAAGTTGAAGGAGGTAATGTAAAACCACTCCAAGTACCTTTGTCAAGAAAACCCCAAAGTAGCATCTCAACAAGTCAGATACAACTGAAAAATGGATAAACTGAACTGAATTTCTATATTAAGCACATTTGTACACAAATAGTATATCTACATAGCTATATCTACATATGTGTGTTGCAAGTATATATATATGCATACATATATGCATATATATATATACATGTATAAAGATATGTATGTATATATCTATACACACATTTTCAAGCTTCATTCTTCACCAAAAATTCCCTCTTCAACTTTCTTTTATTCATTTTCTTCCTCCACTAAAATGTAGCTCCTAGAGGGTGGGGATTGTCTTTTTATTTCTATTTGTATTCCCAGCACTTAATACAGTGTTTGGTTTAGGGTACTGGTTCAATAAATGCTTCTTATTGTTATTTTAATTTAGTCTCCTTTAACCAATGTAGAGAAGCTGCAAATAAAACATTTTGCCTGCCCTGCTCCTCCAAGTGTTTTTATAAGAAGAGTGGAATGTATAGTACAATCCTGGCCAAATGACCCAAATTAACATCCAATCTTCCCCATTAATCTTAGATACCTTTTGGCTTAAAAGACATCAGTCCACAAATAAAATGGTCTTGTAGGACCAAGACCAGAAGGAGTCAGGGTAATTGGGCTTGTTGAACTCCATACGTATTTTTACAGCAACATGACAATGGGGCCTCACTTCCCTATTCCACAAGCTGAGAATGAAAACCCCTATCAGCAAGACATTTTACAGGCAATTGGAACAGCTTTTATCTCAACTCTTACCTAGTCCTTAGTCATTGAAAGGGCATGGCCTCAGACACACTGAAATAGGGGAAAGACTTTAATATTAAAAGGACAGCGTCACCCACTTCATCTTGGACCATCTCCAGTTGTCTTGTTTGGTGTCTTGCCACTGGACTTTGAGAACTCTGGAGGAGAAATTGAGGCCGATGACTTCGCACAGCTCTCCCTCACTTATGTCCACTTGACTTGCAAGGCTAGACATCACTCTGTGATGTCATTGCTCCGCTTTGAGAACTAAGGACAAGCAACAATACTGAGCCTGATATTGTAAAGATATGAAAGTGACCCAGAAGGGGCCACACAATGACTTTTGAGTTAAACATTAAAAGGATAGCTATGAATTTATATAATTTATGACAATCTAGAGGGCAATAATTCCATAAGGAAGACAACATGTTTGAAACTCACAACTTAATGTCAGTCAAATGACCAAGATCACTATCCTGCTTAGTTGATGTCAAAAAGTCAATATGCTGTGAGCCAAGTTTGCCTGGGAAAGCATTTACCAATGTTCAGGGATAATTACTTCTATAGGGTCCCTATTTTGAGCTGTACCTCTTACTACTTCCCTTTTCAAGTAGCTCCAGTTATAGGGCTATATATATATATGTGTATATATATATATACATATATATATATATATATATATATATAGCTCCAGTTATCATTATGATAAATGAATCAGAACTTAGGGGGAAGGGATCACAGAATCCATAGTATGGGTGATTTGATTCTGCTTAGAACTTGAAATATACCCCGCTTTGTCAGTCATGACTTATGAATGTGGACATTATTCATACAGAATTTAATTGCATATGCCAACTGATCAATAATTTTCTTAAGTGAGAAAAGGAGCCCAGTTAGAGTTAGTGAGGTATAGTTAAAAAGAGCAAAGGGGTTGTTCAGTTGGGATTTGATTGCATGACAGGAAGCAGGTAAATGATTTAACCTTTCTGAATTTCAGTTTTCTCATTCTGTGCTATTTTTCAGTTGGCATAGTTTGGCAAAAAAATCAATGCACACTGGGGATTTTGTCAGAAGTCAAATATCTATAGATATTAGGACCTTGAAGCCAGAATAGAGCAAAAAGTTTTGAAGATTGCATGGCTCAACATGATCAGAATTGCACTTTATTGCCATGTACCTTGTTAAAGAATGTTTCACGATCCATTCCAGAACCTAAGCCTTTTCAGCAGTAAGCAGGCACAAATCAGTAGTCACTTGAAGACAATGCTTTGTGAGTGTAATATTTCAATTTCAATTTGGTATTGTTTTGCTCATTTATTCATAGTAAGTCAATATGAGTCATTAAATATTATACTTTACTCATCTTCCTTATATTTTCAGGCACTTCTTGATAGGTTGAGATGAAAAGCATACTTTGTAAATTGGAAACTAAATCTTTTGGTAAAGGTAAGTTTCTAGTGTTCAGCAGATAGTGAGGGTTACATTAGCCAGTGGGGAAAAGTAAGATCAGAAGTCCACTTCAGTAAGATATAGACAATCTACAAAATAAAATAAAATAAAATACAAAGCAATATAGGTAATCAAAGACTTTTAATTTTTTTTTCCCTCCTTACATTTATTCCAAAGGACTTATTCCTTCTGAACCGCATCTGGTTTCCTATCCAAGTTTGTTGGCCATTTTGAATGTCATTCCTAATACCTTATTTGCTTATTACTTTGCCAACAAGGAACCATTGAAAAAAATGAAATGGTATATTATGGATCTAGACTGTAGTACTCAAGATCAATGATTCTCTAAGTAGAAGCTGAACTACAGTTCTCAGTAAAGTTCACTTCAAAGTGAAGCTATTTCAAAATTTTTACTAAGTTCCCTTGTAATGACATCTAAGAGCAGACAAATACCAAGTTAATAGCCTTGGACCTTTTTAAAAACTGGTGAGCTACTCTAAAATAAGTTCCCAGCATTTTCATTTGTGGGCAATAGTTTATAGCCCTTCTTCTGAACAATAAAAAATGAACACATTTAGACATAAAGTCCAAGTTCTTTATTTTTTCTGCTTTAGAGATGCCATTCCTATTTTTTTTTTTAGTTTTCTGTTTTTTACTACAAATACTTTATTAAAGAAGTAGTCTGGCACTGCTCTCTGGGGAATGTTGCAAATGGGATTATTTGGAGAAAACTGTGGTCTCCAAGATTCAGTATCAGAGACCTGGTGCCCACTAGCCATATATGCAAGGACATAATCTGGTTATATTGAATCAATCAATTAATGAAAGAGAAAAAAAAACTTCTTAGAAGCCAAAAATTTCAAAAAGAAGTAGTCGAGAGATAGAAAAGTTTCTCCTTACTAGACATCCTTCTCTCCAAAGCACCACAGCTTAGTTTAAGTGTCTAGGTCTGAATTCATTTGGGCATCTCAACTTTGGGGGAGCTAAATAATTGTGAATCAGTAATATATCTTTGGTTCCACTTGATCCTCCCTCCCCATGTTTTGACACCCCTGCCCCAGCAATTTGGGAAGAGGGTTCCCTTTTCTCTCTATGGCCTCTAGCAGAGTGGAGGGGAGACAGCAATTCATACATTCATTAGGTGTGTGACTGAAAAAGTCACTTAAATTTTCTGTGTTTTGGTTTCCACATCTATAATTTGAAGGGATTAGAATTAGTGACCTCTAAAATCCCTTCCAGTTCTAAATCTATATTCTATGATTTCCATGAATTTATGAAAAAACCCTCCCACTTGGAAGACAAGTTCCTTAATATAGAAAATAGGACCCTGTGAGAAATTTCTAACTGTTTACATGTGGCTTTTGGAATAGGTATTCCTCCAGGTGAGCCCAAGCCAGGAACTCAGATCTCTGGCTGTCTCTTCTGTTAGGAGGACCTGAATTCAAATGTGGGCTGACACTTACTAGCTGTGTGACCCTGGGCAAGTCACTTAACACTGTAAAAAGAAGAAGAAGAAGGACAACAACAGAAGCCACGAGAATCTGTGAATCTGTGGTTAGCCACTCCTGGGTCCCATGATCAGTGTCATACTAGGGTAGGAGCGCCGTGATCTTATTACACTACACCCCTTCTTAGAGATGTCCATTGGCATGAAAATGTATCCTGCCCTTCCAAAAGACATAATAATAATGATAATAAACAACTAGAATTTATGGGGAACTATTAAAATTAACAAACTATTTAGAAACATAAATTGATTTGATTCTAACAACAACTCTCAGAGGCAGGTAGGTGCTATTATTTTCTCCATTTTCACAGAGGAGGAAACTGAGAGAGATTAAGTCACATGCTCAGTTCTAACTCACATCTTGACTCTGAGTTTTGCACTCTGACCACTGCACAACTGGAGCTGTTAAAACAGTATAGTAATAAGGGGAAATGGAAATGATGCTTCATCAGTCTCATAAAAAATGTCATGTTTTAATGTTTCAAATATTAATCGCCTGAGAGAATATAATAAAAGTTATAATTAATTGTTTTATTCCTTTGTCAATGCTTGCTTTCAAGTCTTTTGTATGCAAATTATGTTCTTATTGGTGTGCTAGAGCTGATAAACGTGGATCTTAGAAAAAGACAAATGCTACAAACCAGGATTTAATTTATTGTTTTGTTGATTATTTTAAGAAAATATACTTAAGAAAGCGATAGAGAAAATCTTAACAATGCAGATTAAACTTAGAAGTATCTCATGCATATATTTTGTTTGAATAGAGCTAATTGTTAAAAATGTACCAGCACACGCATGTATAGTCCATTCATGATGCTGTCCTTTCTTATAGAATTATTTTTTCTTTGGTTAGTAATGCTCAAAGGTAGTGACTGACTCGGAGTTCTATTTCTGTCTCTCAGGCTCCAATGTGACAAACTATAATACAGTAGAGAGATACAGATATACTGAAATGAATGAATACAAAAGCATTTATTGAGCCTTTAGTATGTACAAAATATTGTCCTAAACACAGGAGATACAAATAGAAAAAAAGGACAGGGCCTATTCTCGAGGAACATGCATTCTAGCAGTGGCTCCATGTTGTTGCATATGCCAGGAAAGGACAGTGAACAATTGAAAGAAAGTTCATTTAGCATGTGGACATTTGTGGTCAGCGAGTCACACAGCCTTTCAGTATACCAGGCATCTCTCTAAGAGCTAACAAATTAGTGACCATCTGGATCAATGAAAGACGTTCTAAAGTCAGGAGTTCCCCAAACCAAACAGAGTGCAGGTCCAAACGATTAATAAATTAATCCATCAATCACAAGGAAGGAGAGAAAAGAGATGGCATATTCTGTAGAGGATTTATTTAATTAGTCTATGATAGATCATATACAAAATCGTAACACATTTTATCTAATTTTTTTTGCCTCGCAAAGATGGCTAGTAAACATATGAAATTCTGCAAAATTGTAATACAGATGAGTCTGTTTCACTGATTCACCCTAAAAGCAACAATGTTTTTTCCATCTGAATGGCAGCTGGAATAAGGCCTTTGGCTATATGTCTTGCCTTCTTTTTATTAAATCATTGCTTTTCTATTTATATCCTCAGTATTTTGCACATGATAAATGTATAACATAATAATTGAAAATGATTTCTTATTCATTCATTTTTATCAATTAATTAAGTTGTTTATTAAGCCTCTGTGAGGGGCTGGTCAGGGGATTTGGCCATGAAAGCTTATATTCGAGAATTTGGTATATTTGCTATATCAATTTCAAATAAACATGAGGGTTTGTTTCTTGGGTTGGATGTTTTTTTAGTTACAAATTATTTCTAAGGAATGTTAGAGATCATCTAGTTCAACTTTCTTATTCTATAGATGAAAAAATGAAAACCTAGAGAGGGTGAGGGAAATGTCCAAGGGCATATATGGTTTACATTGGGTCCTGCTTTATATTCACATATACATATACATACACACATAATGCATATATGTGTATGCATACTTATACACACATGTATATATGTGAATAATGAATGAATATATGTAAATATATACATGCACATATATGATGTGATGTGATATCGTATATAGTATATACATGCATGCATATATAAACATGTCATATTTAGAAGGGCTTTTGAACTATCCTAGAAACCTAAAAGACCCTGTATATAATTAAAGTTTTCTCATATGCAACTTTTAGATCCATACATCTGAAACATTCTTTTGAAGTAACATCTTAATTTTAAGCAGATAACAACTACTTCTATTTGCTTGGTATATACATTAGAAGAAATAAAGGTCATTCAATTACCAGAGGCTAAAAATTTGATCAGCATTAAATTTCAAATATGATTTTATTCACACATTTCAATTTCCCCAGTGATTTCAACATTGGAAAAATCTAGACCCAGCACTCTTGAGATTTCCCCAGAAATGCAACAGAAAGCCACTATGTATGAAATTGAAGTATGCTTTGAAAAGGAAAGACATTCATTCACTAAAGGCAGGAGGGAAATCATTGCAATATTCTTTTCTATTTCTCTTGCTTAGCATCTCATTTTTTTGTCTCCCACGATGCTAGAAAAATTAAACTATCTTGGCTACTGTTTGTTATTAAGCATTCAAAAAAGGATTACATTTCCAGTAACAGTCTGTGGATTGAGAATGACTGACAAAAACAAAACAAAAATCAATAAACTGCTAGCTTACATATATAGCTCTATAATACATATGTAAAAATAGCATTTATTTCTTTTAAACTTGTATGCTAAGTATTGCAGTAGTCAACTTCTGACTGTGGGGTTAAATCCTTAGTGTGTAGACAAGACACTCAATATCTCTGAGTTCAGGGTTTCTTATCTGGAACATTTCTTCATCCTCATCTAATCCGTACTCAGCTCTTCAGACTTTCTATACCATGCTACAGAGGCCTTTACATCATGCAAATTCACTCCATACCTGAAGAACTCACATTGGAAACTCACATTGGAAATTCACATTGGAAACTCACGTTGGAAATTGCCTGTGTTCCTGCAACTCTTCCTCTGATTGACTGATTCCTTCCAGAAGCTTCATTTTTAAAGTATACACTCAGGCCTGTGATATCTTCATTCCTCTTCTGGAAGCACTCCTGACTCTCGATTCTTTTTCTACCATGTCCCTTGACTATTCCCTATTCCTTTTCCACTTCCTTTTTTTGGTATTGTCTTACTCAGAATGTAATCTCCTTGTGGGTAGGGTCTGTCTTTCTGCCTGTATTTATATTACCAGTGCTTTCTTTATTGAACTGATTTGTGGAACGAAGAAACTAGACTAGATGGTCTCTAACACCTCTTAAAAAGGAAATATCTGCAACATTTAAGAAATTTTTCTGTTTGAAGTTGGAGATAATCTAAACAGAATCAAAATAAAAGTAAACTTGGAAGTTTCTTAAGGGAAGGGATTTTTATTTTAACTTTGTTTCTCCATTGCCTAACATAGTGTCTGACACATCATAGGGGCTTGATAAATTCTTAGTGAAAGATTGATGAATGCATCTTGATTGTGATTTTGCAGAATTGCATATATACACAAGTCAACTTTGGAAAAAAGAAATTGAGTCAAATGTGTCATGGTCTTATATATTATCTATCAATGCATCATAAAAATCATTTCTCTATAAACTTCATTTTTCCTACTTTCCCCTTCCTTATGGCTTAATTATCCAAACCTGTGCCTTAATTGGTTTGTCAAATTTGTCACTTGAAAATCCCCTCCCCTGATGTAAGTGGGCAGCTCATTTTCTAAAGTTATGAGACCAATGGGAGTGCCCCTCCAGAATATACCAGTATATCCATGCCATGCTGTGAGCCCCATTTGCAGTGTCATTTTACAAAACATCCTCCCAGGCAACCAAGGCATGTTTCTCAGACTCTCTCCTTTTTGTAGATATTAGAGCAGGGCAAGGACATTGCTATCTGACCTAAAATGAGTGTGGCCATTACTAGAGTTATTTCCCTCCTTTGCTGCCTTTGAGACTAAGAAAATAGAGCAGGACATTAAGAGCTTCTTCCATGTGCAGCCTCAGGTGTTTTCAGTGTCAATTTCTTTGGAAGGATATTCCTTTGGCTTTCCTGAGTGCTTTCCCTTCCCTCTGCAATTAGGCTCCTATCAGGCTCCTTTACTGACTTTGAGTCTTGACTCTGATGTTTCAGTTTGGTGATTTGAAGCCCTGATAGATTTTCATGTCTTTTCCTGGAATCACAAGGAATATTTTGAATTAGATTATCTATCCCACTTTTGCACATAAGCATCAGGTAATCTATACTCTCCAGCAATACAACAATACAAAATTAATGCTTAAACCTCAGTGAGTCTCACAGTAGTCTGACCATGTAGGAAAAAGGGAATGATCAGTGCGCCCTCCCACAATAAAGTTTTGGCTTCATTGGGAAATAGCAGAAAATGTTCTGACATCTATCTTTTGTTTTTTTTTTTCTTGGAGGGCAATTGGGTTTAAGTGACTTGCCCAAGATCACATGCCTAGTTTTTGTGTTATGTGTCGGAGGCCGGATTTGAACTCAGGTCTTCCTGACTCCAGGGCCAGTGCTCTATTCACTGTGTCACCTAGCCACCCCTCTGATATCTTTCTTGAAAAGAATTTCCCTTCCCATTCCCAAATAAAAACGTGATGGTTTAGAATAAACATCATGGATTTGCTTAAAGATCCCTTTCAAGCTTCTGGTCTTTTACTAGATCTATATTCACAAGGGAGGAAAATAAAACAGAAGAAGCCAGTCATTTCTGCCTTTCAACAGACTATTTATAGGTAACCCATATGAGTCAAGCCCATTTCCCCACTTAAATGGGCTGTTCAGCATCAATATTGAAAGGAAGAAGATACCTTTTATACCTCTTATCGCAGCAATTCTATTTTCCATTGTAGCCCCACAAGCCAATTTTATTCTCCACATTCAATGCTTATAAAGCTTTTCCACATGCTCTCTGATATTCATTGGTCCCCACATAATAAAACAAGCCCTATATTCTGTGAACTCTCATTTATTCCATCATATACATAGTAGATTTATCCTGATTTCAGATCTACTTTACAATAATTAAAGGAAATGGAAATGTTACTAGTAGTATTTACACATGGTCACTCCGCAAAGAAATTTATGCTCATGTGGTCATTGAGAAATGAATCCTACAAACAGAAGTGTAACTAATATAAGAGCAATTAGGTCTTTGTGACATGGTACTGATGTGTTATAGAAGAACATGTTTCTTCCATAAAAAAAGACCCACAGTAGGTCTGAACAATGCTCTCAACACTTCCTCCTTCTACTATGTTGACCTAATCAAGAACCAGCTTTCAAGGCTCCCCATGCCCACCTTTGACCTGCCAAAGTACACCTTCTTATTTTATTTCATCATAGTGAAGGTGCCTCTCTCAGCTAACCACTCTCACCCTCCTTTCTGGCAAACTATATTCCTCTACTGTTTGTACCAGCATGACTCTAAATGACAAAGAGGTATGGCATTTACCAGAGGACCTAGGTCCCCATGACATGTGGGAAACTCAGTAAAAACAAAAATAATAGCAAGCCAGTGAAGGAGGGAACTTGAGCATTTCCTCACCACAGGAAGTCTTTAACCTTCCTTATGCTATTCCTCACCTCAGTACAGCCTCTCCAGAAGCAATCTTAGGGTTTTCATCCTCCATTCCCAATTTAATTTAGACAAGCTGACAGAATTCCTTGTTATGAATCTCCATATTAATTCAATTCATTAGATGTTGATAATGCTATATATCAGTTCAAAAACATTTAAATTATAGTAGCCACTTTTATATAATGCTTTAAATTTTGAAAGGTGCTTTAAAATATTTTCTCATTCTATTTCTTAACAACCTTGGAAGGTAGACTTTGTTATCATTCACATTTTATGGATGAGGAACTGAAGCAGAGGTCATACAGTTAGTAAGTGTCTAAGGTGAGGTGACATTTTAACTCAAGTCTTCTTAACATCAGGTTCAGCATTCTATCTGCTGAGTTATTTAGCTACGTAGTTCACAAAGCACTCTATTGGAGGAAACAAAAGAACCTCAGCCCAAGAAATCACTGTATTAGAGTAGAAAAAGCACTAGACTGGAAGTCAAGAGACTGAAGTCATGACTAGGGGAGAGTCACTTGGGCTTTGCCATGTGTCATCAAAATTTAGAAAAGGGTGCTTAGTCCTTTGGCTATCCTCTGGGTTACTGGTCCTGTGTCATGGTCTCAAAACATGATTTTCACTATATTTCAGGGTCAAAGGAGATGATCATTGCTGATCTCCTATCTACCTCACTGCTCTCACCTTCTACCTTCTCATTGGAGTTAGGGCATCACCCCTTGCAGGAGTACAAACCAGGCTCTCTAATATGATGCTCCATGGTTTGACTACATCTGATGAAAAATGATTCACCCAAAATGCCCATTCCACAATTATCTATGCAGCAGAGTTAAGATCACATAGCCTTTCTGTACTCTCCATATGCTCTGTTCCCTTTGCATCAACCTCTCCAATTATGTTCCTACATTATTTTCCTGATTTCTTCTCTTCTCATCACCTACTTTACTGCATTTACCCCAGATGTAAGAATTCCTATTAGCGTTCAATTGAATCATACTATTGATTCTGTCATGAACTAGTTAGTAGTATGACATTGGGCAAGTAACATTTCTGGATCTAAGTTTTCTTTTTCCTAAGATGAGACCTTATTGGACAGTGGACTAATAGCTCATAATGTTAACTCATGTTTATGTAGTACTTTCCAGTTTACAAAGTGAAAGACCTTATAAGTGATGTGTGTCTTCACATTTTGTTTTCAGAAAGACTCCTTGAAGTAGGTGTGTATGTATTATTGTCACTATTTTAGAGATTAGGCACTTGGAGGCTCAGGGGATAGAGCATTGAGCTTAGAATCAGAAAGATCTAAGTTCAAACCCAGTACCAGTGTGTGATGCTGAACAAGTTACTTCACCACTGACTGCCTCAGTTTATTCACCTGTAAATTAAGGATCATCATAGCACCTACCTTGCAGTGCAGTTATGAGAATCAAATGAGATAGTATTTGTAAAAATTGTTTAGCACCATGTGTGATACAAAGCATATACTAAATAAATGCTTATTCCCTTCCCTTCCCCATATGTGTGAGAATCTGAAGGGTGCCATAAATTGTTGAAGGTCACACAACTATCTCATTACAGAGCTATGACTTAAACCCAGATTCTCTATAAAACTAATCTGAGTTCTAGAACTTTGTGACTCTTTTCCAGCTACTACCAATTGACACCATAAAGAAATTCCCCCAGGTAACCATTTTTCAGCTCTCAATTCTAACCTTGACTATAGGGAAGACAATGAAATATAGCAGAGATCTGGGTTTAGATCAGAAATCTAGGTCTGGGACTTAGAAATTATTAACTATGTGACCTTGGCAATCCACCTTAATTCATAGGCACTGGCTTGTCATCTGACTTCCTTTACTGTGTAACTGTCCTTCCTCCTTGCTGTGTGGAGCATCTGGTTCTCCTATGGTGATTAGACAGAGAGGAAATGACACTGCAGGGAATATTAGTCCCAGGGCTTCAGGGAGGGACACTGGGGTGGTTTGATGGCAGATGCAAGCATCCCCTTGCTGGGGCCAGCTGCTGGATCCAGGCACCATGTTCTGTGATAGGCTAGCCAAGGCCAAAAAGGATCAGGGGTCTTTGTAAACACCTAAGCATCAAAGACTAGAAAAGCAAGAACCCCCATGCTTATAATACCAAGTTTCACATTCCAGGCTGAGTCAACATCTTGAATTTAGTGTTTCTGTGTCTTCATATGATGACCAGTAATACTGAAAGAATGAAGTGAACAACATGCTATGGAAAGTTTGTATTGTATTTGTAATACATTTGTAATGTATTGCCTGATGGAAGTGCTACATTAATGGGGAAATAAAGGAATGCACACTGTTCATTTCCTACAACTCCTACCTAAGTTCCAGTGGTTCCTATCTGGGGAGTTCCTAGGGTCTTGAAGAGTGGCTCATAACTGTTTGGTAAAATTTTTAAATTACTGTTTTATTTTTGTTTTTATGTCTTTTTTATTTGCTTGTTGATTCAATGATGAGAAAAGCAACCAAATACAAGTTACAAGCATTTCTATGTGCTTCAGTGGGGAGCCAATTTTATTATGCCAAAGTTACATGATCAAGGATCACTGAAATATAGTCAGTATAGTCAGTATGAAAGGCTTACCACCAGGAGGGAGCCTGAGAAGGCATTTCTGATTCGGTAAATTTATACATCCTTTGACCTCAACTTGTCATTTTTCAATAGATGCAAGAAGAGCTTATGAAGAGAAAATAAATTACTCCATGAAGAATATAGAGGGAATGGTACCCGCTCAGTAGTTAATTGGAGTGGATCATGGAAAAACCATGAGAGTGAACTTGGGACTTCCAAGAACCCAGATCTTTTTTTTAAACAGGATAATAATAGTCAATTCCATATAAAAGATAAATATGAGTGAAGGTGGTTTCCTTCTACAAGCTTCAAGCAAGTTTAATAGAATGAATAAAAAGTATGCACAATAATTATTATTTATGATTTCTGTTGGTGTGTACTAACCAGGGGCCTGGTGAGAAAAAAATAAAAAACAAAAACACAAAAACTATACCCAAGAGTCACATAGGATATCTTCAAGAAGAATCCCCCTGTCCCTGCTTCTCCCATTACCTTAATTTTAAGATAAGAGGACAACATCTCTCACTAAACAGCTTTTTGGGTAAACTGCCACTGAGATCAGTGCCAGCAGCAGAGTGACTTTATACAGGGAACTCAAGCTATGATTGATGAGTCCCTAGCAGCAAGGTCATTCAGAGTAAAGAATTGCTTTGGTCCCCTTTGTCTTTTCTAACTATGCTGGAGAATTAATCCAGGTTATTCTATTCCATCAGTTAACCAAGGCACACTAAATACAAAGTTCTTTACCTGGAGCTCACGAAATTATTTTTTAGGTAGATAGATAGATAGATAGATAGATAGATAGATAGATAGATAGATAG
>NW_027185791.1:9914956-9984673 GCF_028583685.1 Petaurus breviceps papuanus | reverse complement strand
TGATAGATAGATGATAGATAGATAGATAGATAGATAGATAGATAGATAGATAGATAGATGATAGATAGATAGATAGACAAATAGATAGATAAAAGTTGCTTAGTCATTTTTCAGTCATGTCTGACTATATCCCCTTTGGTAGATTTCTTGGCAAAGATACTGGAATGGTTTGTCATATTTTATCCATCTCATTTTACAGATGAGAAACTGAGGCAAAAAAGATTAAAGAACTTGCCCAGGGTCACAAGACAGTAAGTGCCTGAGGCCAGATTTGAACTTAGCAAAGATGAGCAAGTAGAAGATTTTAGGAGTGGAGGACAGTCAGCAAAAAATGGCCAGAGTTGGGAAATAGAAAGTGTTATTTAAAGTATTACAGGAAGGGGGCAACTAGGTGGTGCAGTGAATGGAGCACCAGTCCTAGAGTCAGGAGGATCTGAGTTCAAATTCAGCCTCAGACACAACACTTTCCTAGCTGTGTGACCTCGGGCAAGTCACTTAACCCTAATTGCCCTGCCTCCCCCCCTCCAAACAAAACAAACAAAAAGGATAGTAGGGAGGCTGGTGTCACTGTATCACGGCTAATGAAGAAGAAGACAGTGGATGTTTGGTATAACAAGACTAAACAAGGAGCAAGTTTTGAAAGGCTTAGAATGGTGAACAGAGGATTTTATATTGATCCTCGAGGTAATAGGGAGTCACTGGAGTTAACTGAGTAGAGGGACAATATGTGATCAGACCCTACCTTCCGAAGCATCACTTTGACAGCTGAGTAGAAAATAAACTGGAGTGAGAAAAGACTTATGGCAGGGAAACTGGCAGGAAGGTGGAGAGATAAGAGTGAAGTAGGGGCTGAGAAAGATACTTGGTTATAAATTTGGGAAAGCAGAGGATGGTTCAGCACTAATAGGGGAGGGTTTTGGGGGAAAAGATAATGAGTTCAGTTTTAGAATATTGAGTTTAAAATAACTGTGGGACATCCTGTTTGAGATTCCCAATAAACATTTGGAAATGTGAAATTGGATGTTGAGAGAGACATAAGGGCTGGATAAAGAGATCTCATAATAATTTGAATAGAAATGATCAATGAACTGACAGAAGCTGATCAGATCATCAAGTGAAACCATATGGAAAGGGAAGAGAATGGGACCCAGGAGAGAGTCCTGTGGAACTACTCAGGTCTATTGACTTCAATTCCTACATCCTTTCCATTGCCATAATCAAAATGAAAAGGAATCCAGGTAATTTGTTTTTTCATCACATCATCTGGAAACTTGTGGCAAATGTCAATATCATACTAGAATTGTGTAGTAGGAAGAGATCTGGTACAGGCCTGGAATCTGAGACCTAACTCCACAACTCATTTAGAATGTGATATTAGTCAATTTATTTCATCTCTCTTGGAACCACTTTCCTCATCTCTGAAATACCAACAATACTTCCTGTCCAATTATCTCTAAGTACCTTTGATGATAAAACAAGATGTATTTTAAAGTGCAAATCACTATGCAACTGTGAATCATACTGATGATTTGCAAAATATTCCCTTGCTTTTGTCAAAATAGAATAGGAGCTTTTCTTCTTGGTATGTCAACAATCATTCAGTTAACATTAAGTAAGTAGCACCTACTACATATAATACTAAGTCATGAGATTACTTTGTCAAAAGCAATCCTTTTCCTCAAAGACCTTCCATTTTACTGGATCAAACCCTTTTAATCAATATTAAGAAAAGGAATTATTTCATAATACTGCCTTCTGCCCCCATTCATTCTAAACTTTTCAGAAGTCAATAGTCCAAGTCAAAAGATGATTTTTTTTATCCTTCTTGGTGTATTTATATATGGAATAAAATTCTGATAAAAAACAAAAGACTCTATGCTGAATTTCTAATCATTCCTAAAACTTCAGAAGGAAAATCTCTTGAGAAATTACACAGGGATCAGCTCACATATGTCTAAAGGATGTCTGCAAGTGTTTCTGGTGTGAGTGTTTGTTTGTATTTCTGAGAATTCTTTCATCTAAGACCAGGGGTAGATATGTTGAAACACTTTTTTTTTATCAGCTCTTATGGTTAGTACAACTATACATAAATGCCCAGAAAATAAGTCAAGATTTCAAGTCATCTGGTCATTGCCTCACCTTACTAATTTGCAATCCAAGGAAACATTACTCACAGTCCAGGATGAATTTCCTGAATCTGCTATCCTTAGACAGGAGTTAGAAATCTCAGGTTCTAGATTCAGTTCTGCTGTTAATCAGTTATTGGATCATGGGTAAATAATTTGTCTTCTCTTAATAAATTCTTTTTAACTTGACTTGACTATCCTTCAACTTCTTCATCTTTAAAATGAATATTGTCTAGATGTGTCCCTAGGGCGTCTTTTAGCCCTCCCATTCAATAGTACAGCTCTCTATCTTTAAAATGATGAAGCCGAACTGGACCGAGAAAAGAGAAGATATTTATATAATTTAATAAAGAAAACAATAAGCAACCTGAAGATAATAAGTAAAAAAGTATGATGATTGTGTCCCGAGGAAACAAAATAAAAACAAAACGAGCAAATGACAAAGCCCCTTCCTTCAGCTGAAGAGTGGCTCTATTTGGATATTGAACCTGTATGTTACAAACGGGGGATGTGAAAATGACTTCCAGAACCACAAGGAGGCCCAGTGATCATATGATTGAATTCAAGCACAAAAATTCCGAAAGTTAGACCAAAAGCTTCTTTTTTTCTCTTTATTTTTCAGTATGAGATAATCTTCTTGTTTTCTCATGTCTTTTTTTAGGGGGGAAGGGTTGTTGTTATTGTAGTTATGTTTGGAGATGGAGTCTCCTTATCTTGCCTAGACTACAAGTTCAGAGAGTAATCATAAGCCCAAAGCTAATACTCACTTTGAAAACTACATTTTTCTGAACTGGGCCCACTTGTACTTCCTCACCCAGCATGGTGGTCTTCCATGCATCAAGGTTCAATATGATCATAAAATTTAACTCCTAATGTGCCCAGATGCATTATCTGATGATCTTTTCTCAGCTCATATTTCACTAACTTTCTGTGGTACTTGATACTGTTCACTATCATTTTCTCCCAGACATTCTCTCTTTTCTGGCTTTTCACATCACTCCCTTCTCTTGTTTGTCCTCCTACGCAACTTGTTCTCAGTCTCTTTTACTACCACATCATTCATATCACATTCTCTACCTATGGTTGTTCCCTTACACTCTGTCCTGGGCTTTCTTCTCTTGTCTATGCTCTTTGTGTGACCTATTCAATCCCATGTGCTTATCACCTCTATGTACATGACTCATACATCTGTAGTCCATCTTAGACTCCCCTGAGTCTATATGTACTACATGTCTATTACACATATATACTACATATCCAAATTTATTAAGCCCTTAGCACATGCCAAGTGCTACACTAAGAAACAGCAATATAGACAAAAACGTTCAGCAATCCTTCCTTGCTTTCATGGAGCTCACACTTTATTTGGAGAAGAAAACACTGAAAAGGAAATTCAGCAGCAGTGACATAAGCATTGTGTCAATGAATGATGATATTGATGTCAATAATGTCAATAATGATATTATTCACAATCAGTGACAATTATATATTGGGACAAATGTGTCTTGTCTGCTTTACAACTTTAATTTTATTTCCCTTCTAATTGTTATATGCTTGCATATAGAACTGTCAGTTATAGAGCTGGATTCTCACTTTATCCCTGTTCCCACTGGAAAGAATTTTTTTTTCTAGTGTATCTTCATAGAAAATACTATCAATTCCTGGTTTTAACTCACTTCTACCAACTATTATCATATTTCTTATTTCCCTTCTTTGGCTAAACTCCTTGAGAAACAAGTCTCCCCTTCCTCTCCTCTCAAAATTTCTAATTATTCTTTAGTCTATCTTCTGACCTCACCATTCAACTAAAATGCTCCCCCAATTTACTCTTTCTTAATTGCCAGATCTAATCCTTATCTTCTTTGACCACTCTGATGCATTTGACACTATCTGTCTATCATATTCTCCCCCTGGATATTATTTCTATCGTTGTTATTCATGACATTGCACTCCCCTGTTTGTTCTCCTCTTTGTCTTGATTCTTAGCCTCCTTTGTTGGATCTTCTTCCACACAATGGCTGTATCCCCTAAGGCTTTATACTGGGCCCACTTTTTCTTCTTCCTCTATTTTATCTCACTTTGTGATTTCATCAACTTCTATGGAGTCAGCATCAATAAACATTTATTATGGATTATGTGCCAAACATTCGCTAAAGCTCTGAAAAAACAAATGAAGGGACAAAACAGTTGTTGCCCAGAGTGCTCAAAATCTAATGGGAGAGACATCATATTAACAAGAAACTGAAGGTGTTTCAGGAAGAGGTTACCCAGTTTTTGTTTTGTTTTTTTAAAGCAATCGGGGCTAAGTAACTTGCTCAAGGTTACACAGCCAGTTATTTCTGGGTGTGGTGCTAAGTATCTGAGCCCAGATTTGATTCCCCAGGTCATCCTGACACTGGTGCTGGTGCTCTTACTCGCTGAGCCACATGGCTGCCCCATTTACCCAGTTTTGGAGCATGAAGACGTCATACATCCAGGATGGAGAATAATTCTGAGGAGGTAGAGTGTCCAGTTGATGTCATTTACAGAATCATGAATTTCCAAGAAAGTAGCTGAGAAGGAAACAATGAAGAAAACTATTTGAGTGTCATCCTTAAATGGTGGAGTATCAAAAAAACAGTTCTTAGATGTCTATCTTTGGGGCAGCTACATGGTGTAGAGGGTAGAGCACCAGCCCTGCAGTCAGAAGGACTTGAGTTCAAATCTGGCCTCAGACACAGCCCTTACTAGCTGTGTGAACTTGGGCAAGTCACTTAACCACAATTGCACTGCCTTCACCCCTCCAAAAAGACCAAAAAAAATGTCTCTCTTTCACATTTCCACTCAAGGAAGGAGGGAGGGGCACCAGGACCAAGGACCTGAGAAGATATGAATTTTGGGAGTTGATTTCATTTTGCAGTTGAAACTTCAGATGAATTTCTGGAGTTACTATGTGTTCGATTATCATCTCTATGTATATGACCCAAAAATTTCATTTCCATTTATATCTTCTTTTTAACTTCTCTATTATTCTCTATAATAGAGAATTCTCTCTCTTTTTTTTTTTTTTTTGGTCAAAGACACCGTGATCCTTCTAGTCACTAGGTTTACAAACTCAGAGTCATTCTCAATTACTCATCCTCACTCTCTCCAATTTATTGCCATATCTTGCCATTTTTACCTCCCTAACATCTCTTGCATCTATCTTCTAGATAATCAGACAGCCACTACCCTAAATCAGATACTCATCACCTTTCACCTTTTGCAATAGTCTGCTCATTTGGCTATACAACTCATCTCTCTTTATTTGAATACATCCTACCTTCTTCTGCCAAAGTGATCATTCTGAAGTGTAGGTTAATCCACATCAACATTGGTTTCTGTGGTACTTGATACCACTCCTTTATCTCCATAAACTCTGGTCGCTGCATATTACCTCCATGATCAAATATTGTCTTATTTTTTTCTTTCAAAGCTTTTCATAAACTAGCACCTTCCATATTTCCAACCTTCTTGCATTTCATTCCTCATTCAACAATCCAGATACAATGGTATATGTGTTGTTCTTTCCATACAACACTTCATCTTCTATGTCTATGCCTTTGTCATAACTATCTCCCACATCTGGAAAGCTCTTTCTCTCTTCACCCATGATTCCTAGTTTCCTAATTGACTAGACCAATCACATTTTGAAAGTGGTGCTATATAGAATTCAACAAAACAAATACAAAATTCATTTGGAAGAACAAATAATTAAAATGTCAATGGAAATAATAAAAAATATGAATTATGGGAATATAGCATTACCAGACCTCAAAAATATGTTATAAAATACTTGTCATTAAAGTTAGAAGACAATTTTAAAAACAAAGTTACATACAAATTTACTATATTATTTGAACAGTCTAGATACATGTGAAAGAGAAGCAATTGAAAACAATAATACAGTATTTGAAAAACCAAGGATATAAATTACTGGCTAAAGGATCCTCTTCTTGAGAATTGTTAGGAAAACTGGAAGATTTTAACTCATTTAAAAGTTGTCAGGATTAATATGTTAAATTTAATTAATTAATTTATATGTTTCACCACAGAGCAAAATGACCTCAAAATTATTATATTATTTGAGTTTTTTTAAATACACATCTAGCACACATTTAAATTATCACAAGTAGAGAGAAACAAGAAGTATATTTTGCAACCATAGCTAGGGGGGAAATTCTTAATCAAGCAATTATTCAGGGACATTCTAAATGTCAAAAAAGATAATTATGATTATATATTATTAATTGTACAATAAAATAAATGAGGAGAAAAACTATTGAGAATGATACACATTTTCATGAAATATGACAAATAGAACCTTAATTTCAAAGATATAGAAAAGCAGTTTGGACTAGAGTGGTTATCTCAGTTAGGAAGACCTGAGTTCAAGTGCCACTCCTTACTCATACTGACTTTGTGACCCTGGGCAAGTCAATTCATAGCAAAGTGCTCTCATCAGAGAATACATAAATTTGCATTGATATGTGTATTTTTTTCATTTGAAAGTTCCCTAAATCAAAGAAACCACAGTCTCCATTTCCATTCCTTTTTAAAATAAATGGGATATTACAAATATCTAAGAAAATCATTTTCTCAATAAAAATCAAAGGAATTATAATAGTAATTTTTAAAAGAATATCAACTTATAAATGAGCATTTGGAAAAATGTTTTGAACCACTGTAGTAATAGAAGTTAAAATTAAAACAACTATGAGTTTTCAACTCACAGAAGCTATAGTTTTTTTTTTAGGAGTGATGATGTAGTCTGATCACTCTGGAAAGCATTTTGAAAATATGTAAGAAAAGAAACTACATTGTTCTTGACGTTTGACCCAATGATCCCATTATTCAGAATACGTCACAAAGAAGTCAAAGAAAGAAACAAAAGTCAAATTGTTAACAAAGTATTCATAGCAATATTTTGTGTGGGATTAAAGAATTAGAAAAAAAAAAGGGTGCACATTGTTCAGAGTAATTTTTTTAATATGCTATATAAATTTAATGGAATAGCCAGCACTCAACATGGTGACTGGCACATGGTGCTTAATAAACGTTTATTGTCTCAACATGTTTGTAAAACTTCCACCACACCCTAAGGGAACTTTCTTTGATGGTAGATTTTCTGGGGCTAGACACAGCTTACATTCCTTTGCATCCTTCTCCTCACTCTCCTCCTTAAAAGGATCTTTCTCAAAGTCCCTAAAACTAGTTGAGAAAGCGAAGAAATTGCTTGCTGTTCACATCTGAGTCGAATGATGTTGCTTATTTAAATCATCCTAAACTCTAGTTTCTCCTTTTTTTGTTGTTCAACAGCTACACTATATTTTCCCTGCCAACCTGCTCTATCCCGCTTCCCCCTAAAGAAAAACAATGATTCACACATAATACAGTGTGGGACTGACCCCACTTTTTATTAATTTAAATATTTTTCCTTCTCTTCTCTTGATTCTTAACATCGTCTTAAGTTTTTATTCCATTAAATCCTTTCAGCTATCCTTTGTGCATTTCTTTCATCCCTTGATCCAAGTTTTAAAAAAATAAGAAAAAATCAGGGGACCATTTATTTCATGACATCCTTTTCTTTTTAATTTTACTCATATAGCTTTCTTGTGTTTTTTTTTCTTCTTTTTGTAAGAATGCTGCAAACGTTTCTCGTTTTTTTGTCAATCAGTTAACAATGTGCCAGGTGCCACACTAAGTGCTGGGGAAACAAGAAAACATCAAATCTGGGTCTCTATCCTCAAGGACCTCACATTTTAAGGTGGGAGAAAACATTTAGATAATTACTAACACAAAAAATATATACAAACTCAACTGAACATTCTCAAAGAAAAGGTACTATTGAAGGTAAGAGTAGACAAGGAATAACTTTCTGTAACAAGTGCAATTTGAGCTGACACTTGAAGAAGGCAGGGGATATGAGTCAAAGTAGAAGGAACAGAACATTAAAGATCTGAGAGGAGTTAGTGCATTAGGTTAGTGCAAAAGCATGGAGTTGGGGGATCAAGTGATATGTAAGGAACAGGGAGTAGGTTACTGATGCTAGGTCAGGCAAATAGGAGCAATGTAAGAAGACTGGAAATATAGGAAGAAGCCTGTGTAATGACCTTTAAACTCCAAACTGAGGACTTTATGTTTGATAACAGATGTAATGGGGAATTGTTGGACTCTACTGTCTAGGAGGAGGGTGACATAGTCACTTTATAGCTAAGGGGAGGATAGATTGAAGTTGGGAACGACTTGAGGTAGGGAGTTCAATTAGAAGGCCTTTTCAGTAGTCTAAACAAGAATTGATGGACCTGCACTGGGGTGAATGGTGTCTGTATAAGTGAAGTGAAGGGAGCATTGGCAAGAGATATGTATGTAGAAATTATGAGTTTTGAAATAGATTGGCTATATGGGGTGAGTAAGAGGTCGGAGTCAAGGATGACCTAAGTTGCAGGGCTGGGTGATTAGGAGGGTAGTAGTGCCCTTGATAATAATGAGAAAGTTGGAACAAGAGGAAAGTTTAGAGGGAAAGAGAATAAATTCTCTTTTAGCATATTTAATTTGTGATAACTATAGGACATTCAATTTAATATGTTCAAAATGCCATTGCTGATGTAAGATGGAAATTCTATAAGGAAATTAAAGCTATATATATCCAGTAATACTTTGCATAGAGATGAGGCAAACTAATAATATAGTGAAGTGAAATAGTATAGATGTAGAAAAGAAGACATCTTAGCACAAGGCCTTTACAAGCACCCATGAGAGTGGGCACAATATTGATGAATATATATACAAAACAAAAATTGAGAAGACGTGATTAGATATGTAGGAGGAGAATCGGGAAAGAACCTATCAAAAATGAAAAAAAAAATTCAGAGCAAAAACTATATTCAGGAAGAGATTGTTGAAAGTTCATTTTTTTCATGGATATTTAGGCTAAAGTTTGCAGGGCGTGTTATTTTTGGGTCGATTTTAAAAATCATTTACTGGGAATATCTTATTTCATCCTACACCATTCAAACCACAAAGGGTTAGAAAACATCTACAATTAGGGGATGTCATATGGAAGATAAACTAGCCATGGAAATTGAAAGGAGCAGATAGACAAGAAGGAAAAGAAATAAGACAGAGTAGTGTCACAAAAACCCAGACAGAGAAAAGTATTCAGGAGAGGCTGTTCAATAGTATCAAAAGTGAAAGAGATGTCAAGAAGCATGAGGACTAAGGAAAGAAAAAAGGTAAGTAAGAGATACTTGGTAAATTGGAGAAAGTAGTTATAACTGAATGATGAATTTGGAAAATGTGCGAAGGAAGAGGAAGAGAGAAAAGAAAGTTGTTTTTCTTTCTATGATATTCTACTGTATCAAGGGTCTCCAATAACCCATGCAACCCCTATTGGAGTACACTGAGAATTGTCATTTCTGTTTTTTTAGATCATTGCAGGACTAATGGCATTATAAGAGCTCTGTGAGAGAGAGGAGATTGGTCCCATCCTGTATCCCAGCCAAAGCTTAATCAGTTTATAGTAGATAAAGAGCATATCCTACTTGGGACAGCCTGATTCCAGATTTGGGCTGCTTCTTTTTTTGTGTATTTGTTCTTTGCTTATCTTAGGTTAATATATAGTATATATACTGTAGCAGCAAGCACCCTAGCATACCCAGGATGGCTGCTAGTACAGGTTCTTTGATCTGCTTTTCTAAAGGAAAGCAACTCAAATGGGGTTAACAATCACATTTTAATCAAACATATATGTATGTGTGTGTATATATATGCACACATATATGTATGTGTATATATGTGTGATTGTGTGTGTCTATATCTATCTATATCTATACCTCTCTCTCTCTCTATATATATATATATATATATATATATGTATATATATATATGTATATATATACTTCACTTAGTTCAGGGGAAAAAGTCAGCACTATGAAATTCAGAAAATACAAACAGAAATTACAAGCAGACAAAAAATATAGAGAGAAAATAACACAATTCAATAGACCAACAGTCAGGCTTCTACCTGTCTGATCAATACATACATATAGTGTTAGTTACCAGAAAGAGAAGCACCAGCATATTGGTTTTCAAAGCCAGGGGGCTCAATGGCTACACAGAGTCTCATCCAGCCAAATCATACACACTCTTCCCATAAGTGAACCCCAAAACAAAACCTCACCTCAGATATATATATATCTTTTTCCAGGGTCAGAGAACAACACAACATTTGTAATCCACTGCCTAATTACAAAATAGCAAAATGTGTGTGCCTTCTTGCAAAACAAGCCTCCCCTAAGCAAGCTTCCCTATTTGGGCTCTGAGTGTGGTGCATTAAGGAGCAGGGAAGATCTTCAAATTCCCTTATCATTTAGTATCAACAGACAGAAAAAAAGAAAGATGAGGAGGCAATGAATATGCATCAGACTCTGCACATTTCTAAATGCATCATCTCAAAATACAATGAACACAATCAGAAGTAATTCACAAATGATTCAAAGCAGGGCCCCTAAAGTTCACATGTGTTTATCCAGAACCAGGTTTGTTTCTGTGCATGCTCCATGAGGGGAATCTCAGCCCCCATTTTACTATTACAATTTGTATTCAATACATTGTAGTCTTTTAAAAATATGTTTCTTCTAATTTTATAAATATTACTTTTGGCTTATCAGAGGACATGGGCTTTCATTTATTTTTTTTTCACTTTGACCCTTGGTCATTTAAATTTTTTTTTCCCTTTTATTCTCAATCTATCCTTCATCTATCTCTTTGGTTCCTCCTTCTTTGCACTGTTGTGGCCTGTACATTTTCTCCTGCGTAAATCACTGTGTTCTCAGTTTCCCCAACTTGGGACAGGGAACTAGCTATTTCCTTTCACAGAGAAAACTGTGGGGAAGAGGAATGAATACATCAAGATTTTTAGTTCTCCTTCCCTTGGTCAGGAATACCACTTCTCTTTTGTCTGACTTTATGCTATCCTGTCTTCTGCCACCCTCATGGCTGCCATAAGGATGAAAGCCTCTCTTCTATGTTGATGGGAAGAATCTTTTATTTTTTTTTTTGTCTTATGGGATATGGAGGGAGGGTAAATTCATAGTGGAAGTCACTGCAGTAGAACAAAATCACAACCAGACTCTGAAATGAAAACTTATGAGGTTGCTTCTCTACTTGTGCCTGATGTAGAAGTTGGGCTAGGCATGGGAGTGTGGTGACATGAATGGGAGTTTGAAGAACTCCGTTTTTGTTGTTTATGTGTTTATCTTATGCAGTATTGCGTTCTTCATATCTTGTTCTCTTTATCAAATTTAATTATGATAGATCTAACACACAGTTCATTCTTTTAAGGCTGTTAGATTAAGAGGATTGAGGGTAAATACTACTCTGCCAGCTTGAAAATCATTTGACTCATTAACTTATGTTTTTGTATAAAGATATGCATCTGACTCTATGTTGTTGTCATTGCTGCTGCTCCTGCTGCTGTTCATGGTGCTGGTGGTGGTGTGAGTGTGTGTGTGTGTGTGTGTGTGTGTGTGTGTGTGTGTGTAGGCAATCAGGATTAAGTGACTTGCCCAGGGTCACACATATAATAACTACCAACACTTGCCTGTTACAATCATAGATATAAGGAGGCCATATCTCACCACTTTTGCAATGGTTTCCTTTGTCACTAGCTCTTAGCACAGTGAGTGGAACATAGAAGGTGCATAATAAATGTATTTTGATATTTTGACTGACTGGTTGTAGAATTTAGATACTCCCTGCCACAAGGAATTTATTAATTTCCTACACCCCTGAAATACATATAATGAGAATGTATTTTTCCCTATTTTTTTTAACATTTTTATTTAGAGTTTTAAGTTTCAAATTCAAATAGCTCTTTATCTACATAGAAGGGGTATCTGGACATTTACTCTCTGTTGTCCTGATTTGAGAAAAAAAACTATTTGATCCATAGGGTGGGTGCTTTCTATTAAAATTCTTTCCCCCCATTCCCTCCCTCCTAATCATCTATAAATTAGGGATTGTAGGCATTTTCCTTATATTGTAAGAAACTGAGATGACTAAAGTAAGTATGTCCTTGGACATTGGTGGCCAACATCAGATAACTAATGGCTAACTGAGTCTATAGATATTAATCTGGTCTGCCACTTTCCCCTTATGTCTACTCTTCCTTCAATCTCAGACTGATTAGTATAATGCTTCTTTTGCATTCATTGTCCTGGAGGCAACACATAAAAGATCACACTCTACAAAGGAGAAAAAGAGCTGTCTATCCCCAAGATTGCTGTAACTGTATTGACTCACTTCTATTAGAAATCCCTTTCCATTCTCACAACAAACCAGTTTTTAGTTAAAGAATGTCATGGGCCAGTTTCCATAATCCCTATACCTTAAAGGCTAAAGCCTTTACCTTTACCTTTAACTAGCCCATACTTAATTACTGCCATTATACTAATCAAAGATTGCTAAGGACTATCTTCTGAAGTCAGCTTACCCACTGTTTTCTATGTCTGCTAGCTGCTCAATATGGGGTTCTAGCAATCTTGTTTACATGATGCTGATATCTGGAAGCTTCCATAGTGCATCTGTCTTTGTCCCATGCAATAGCCCCATTGGTCACATGCTTTTGCCTTTGCCTAATATCAATTAGATGTAATTTTCTCTTTGCTGAACAACCACATTAAGATTTATTCAAGGTTATGGGATAGCTATCTGACTCTTCCCTGTTTCCCAGGAAATAATGATATAGGATCTTTATTCATAAAATACTCTGTGTTTCTGAGTAGTCAGCACTGTGATATGGATCTTACTTGATTTAGGATGGGGGAAGGGACAGATGTTATTTATATTTCAGTCCTGCAGCAGTTACAAATTGGTTGCCAACTTCTCTAGAAAGAGCTCTTGCCTTCCCAACAACAGCCTTTATAATTAAACCACTCATATTGTTGTTATCCAATTGTTTTCAGTCATGTCCAACTGTTATGGGGTTTTCTTGGCAAAGATGCTCTATGGGTTTGCCATTTCCTCCTCCAGCTCACATTGTTTTATGGTAAGTGTAAAAGAAGGCCGGAAGAGAGCAGAGATAAAGGTATGTGTGTAGGGGGAGGAAAGGGTGAGAGGGAGAGTATTTTGTTATCTGGAAAGATTCAAGTAGTTAAAAACAGCTAAAACAATACATCTAGTCATCCATAAAATCATAAATTTAGAACTAAAAGGAACATTAGAATCTTAGTCCAATTCCTGTATTTTACTGTTGAAGAAAATGAGGTTAAACAACTTCTTCAGGGTCACACTCTTAGTGTCTGAGGGAGGCAAATAATCCCAAAGCGCTGGGCAAAGTTAATGTGTCATGATTGGGTGGAATATAGATTTTCATGTACATCAAAAAGTCATCATATTCATAAGAAAATATTTTCATTTATTTTCTTTTCCTATTTCAGTAACACTTTTCTTTCCCCAAAGTGAGGAACTAACCTTGTCAGGCCTAAAATATATTTTAGGCAGGAAAAAAAGAAATGTGAAGGAATTCTAATGAGCCATGTGTGATGATCCACTTTTATACCTGATAAACTGGATAAAATATTAAATCTCAGCCATCGGTTTCCAAATGGAAATCTCATCTCTGCCTTAATTACATCTGCTCTCCTGGTGCCACTATTGTTAAAAAAAATCAAGAAAGAGGAAAAATACCTGAAAGTAAGTTGGCATTCATGAAAGTGATTCAATCCCTGCTGACTATGCTGATGGCTCAGTGTGACTAGAAGATGTATTTCTGTTCATCCCTTTGCTGGTTGAAGACCCTGGACTTTCCCTGCACTCAACTCAACATTTATTCTGAAAACCTTGGAGCTGTTTCAAATCCTGCCCATATTACAAGCACTGGGGCAGCCCACACAAGACAAGTACAGTATAAGAACAGAACTACTAAGGCTTTTATGAAATGGCTTATGATCAGTTCTTAAAAAAAAAGAAATTTTATCTTTTGAGAATAAATTATTTCAAACGTTGCTGGAGAACACTTATGAATAGAGATTTTTAAGTCTTTTGTGATAAATTTCAAAAGGGAGGAAATGCTTTCATCTCCCACATATAACCACTAAGTTCATGGTTAGAAATTATAGTCATCACTTGATTTTAAGGTCCACAGTTAATTTCATTGACTAAAATCACATAACAAGGAGTGTCTGTCTTTTTAAAATTACTGTGGAAGACCTTATTTGGTCTTGTAAACAATGAGTGGAATGAGAGAAAAGGATAACCAGTAAAACCAATATCTGAAAAACCATCATGGTTTGCCTCTAACGGTCAGTAGAACTGCAGTGAACTATAACCCCCTCCCACTTCCTTAGGATACTGAGGTACATTTTCTCTGTATATCTTTGTCTTACTACAAGCTATTTTACACTAGATTCATTTCATCAAACTATTTATTAGGTGCTTATTGTGTGTGAGTTGAAAGATTAAAAGTTTAGATAAAACATGGTATCTGCCTACATAGAACTTATTATCTAGTTAAGGGATAAGACAAAAACACAAAGAGATGTATTATGCAGTATTACATGATGTGTTTACCAGACAGCTATAAAGTAAAGGAACCTCCTAAGGGAAACTTCTTATCCATTCAAGGTGTCCAATTTTTTGAGGATGTGACATTTGGAGCATGTGAGATATGACATGGGCTTGAAAAGATTATCCAGAATTCAGAAGGCAATGGAATATCAAGCAAGATATTCCAAGTGTAGCTCTGGTTCAAAGACACAATTACATCAAATTCTGTCCTTACGGGTGGAGATCATTGCCCTGGTGATGGATTCATCTAGAGGAAAGAAAAAACAGATCACTTTAGTGTCTTCAATCAGTTTCGGGGTCCTGCATGGTATTCTAGATTTAAGAGAAGATGGACAATGACAACTCCACTTCCGTTTACTAAAGAGAGAAAAAGACTCTGAGGAAAAGCCTAAAGGAGCTAGCAATCTCCATTATGTCTCTCTTCCCAACTTGTTACCCTAGAGATTTTGAAGAATTTTCCCCATGTGTGAGATTTGGAACTCTCTGTCTTGGTTGAGATAAGTTATCTTGCTCCCAATGGGAGAGCTTCTTACACCTGTATTGTCTGGTATATATTCTCCTATGTACAATTTCTCTGATTTCTCTTTGCCTTTGATTTAGATGAATGGATTTCTTTGCTATTTACTACATGCATTTATTGTGAAACTTGTATTTGATGGGAGGGACTCAAGCTTTGGATATAAAGCTTGGGACCCTTTTATAATATGGAATAGGGTTCAGGATTTTACCATGTGCCTTAAAATTATATCTCTTAGACTAACCATATTTAATGGAGTAGATAGATCAAAATATAGCCTTATACCCCTTCCCTCTAAGTTGAGGAGAGTGGCAAATCTGGTCTCAACCTCCTGCTTTTCTTAATAGCACAAATTAAAATCTCTTTTGGAAAATGATAGGGAGAGAAGAAACTAGAAATATATCTATGTTTGACTTCCTGCAAGCCACAATGAGACAACGTTATTACACAAGGGGAAAACATCATGTCAGCAAAGACAGAGAGGAAGGAGGATTGTATCAGCAATGCCATATTCACAATGCCTATAGAGATTACAAATATGCTGATATAATTATCCATCACAAAATACATCATGCTTGCCATATGGGGAAATAAACTAGAAAATTTATTAAGATACCAAAAGACTGAGTCCCAAAACCAGAAAGTGAAAGCCATCAGAGTAGTTATGACATTGGCACAGGTAGATAAAGTAGAAAGCACCCACATTTTCAAGCCTTTAAAACAGAACAGGCTACCTCAGGCAAAGGTCCTCCTCTCCCCATGCACAGCAACCACCCAGCAGTCCTGGAAGCGCGCTCCCAGCAGCTCCGGCCCCTGGCAGTCCTCAGCAGGAGTCCTTAGCAGAAAGTCCTTAGCAGTCCTAACTCAAAAAGGGCTTTGCACTGCCTCTGCCTCTGCTGCTGCCGCCGCCTTCGCAACCTCCGCCAGCCACAGCAGGAACGCTAGCTTGGCTTTCGCTTTCTCTGGCTTTCGCTTTCTCTTGCTCCGCCCCTTCCTGCTACGTCAGCACGTCCAAAGGGGCATGGAAGATCTTTAAATCCCATAACCCTTACAAGGGTGTATAGCAAAATTGTAAGTTAGAGAGGTCAGTCAGTTTTTTTGGAGTCTAAACTATATGCTATATACACTAAACAAAGTAAAAAAAGTTGGTAGGGTCGGATTACGGAGGGCCTTAAATGAATGGTAGCATGACACAGAGGGAAGAACTGGCTTCAAACAATGCCTTTAACCCTCTTAGTTATGTACCCAGAGATAAATCACATAACTTCTCTGAACCTCAGTTTCCTTATCTGTAAAAATGGATATAATAGTAGTGCTTGTACCTATTTTACATGTTTGTTGTGAGGGTGAAATTAAATAATGTGCACAAAGCATATTGAATAAATATGCCAGTTTTCTATTATTACCATATCGTCATCATCGTCATCGCCATCATTGTCATCACCATAGCAAAGGAATTTGAACTTGGGAAGTTATAGAGAGTCGTTCAAGATTTTAGAGCTGAAGTTGTTCATTAGAAGATTTTTCTTGGCAGCAGTAAATTGAACGAGAAGGGGAAGATAGAGGAAGAATAACCTGTCAGTCTCAATAGGTGGTTACAAAGTCCTATACTAGAAAGATTGCAACAGGAAACAAAAGGAGAGGTTAAATTCAAGAAACATTGGGGAGACAAAAGGGGCAGAATTTGGGAGGAGACTTGGTATACTAAAAAGAGCACTGAAATTGGAGATAAGACAGTTGGTTTCTTATTCTATGTCTAACATTTCCTTATGAGCAAAGTAAAGAATTTAGACTCTTTGTACCGAAATTTCCTGATCTATAAAATAGTGTGGAAGCATGGAACACTAAGGCCTCCACTGTATTATAGAAAATAAGAAATATGACTTTGCATATCATTGTTACATAATATAATAGTTTTGGTTTTTTTTTTCCTTGAAGAGAAGATCTAATCAGTCTTTCTTGAATAGAAGACAATTTCAACAAGGGATCACAAAGCCCCATTATCACAGGAACCTGCTTATCAGTGATTAGATTAATACTGGAACTGACCTTTTTGATAACCTAATTGACAGAGCATGATTGGTCCTTTAGCTTATTAAAACTAATTAAGAAAGGCATAAATTTTGTTTACTATCAGCAGAACTGAAGTAGAGAATGCCTTTAGTTCTCCAGAAAGAGAACCTTCCCCTAGAGTTCAACAGCATTAACATGATTATTATTCTACTAGGTATTTGTTTTTTATCTTAAACTATGTCATATTTACATTGTTATAGAATTATTTTATTTTTGTTTCATGATGACTATAAAATGTAAGAAGTTGTTTTGAGAAGAGTTTTTGATTAAAAGAACTCTTGAAGCAGAAATGTTTGTATATTTTTGTCTATTGAAGCACCTTTGCTAGGTCCAGATGGGCTGGATTAAAAAAAAATTGAGGTCATTCAAGGAACTGTGTAATTGCTGAAAATAATCCTCCCCACTCTCCTCTTCCTTTTCAAATATAAGTCCAACTGACTGTCCAACTGCTCTGTCAGCCTATCTATGTATAATGATGAGCATACTCTATATACTGTCTATACATTTCATGCTATAATACAGGAGACATATCCTTTATCAACTTGATCTTTCTTGTATGTATAGTTTTGCTGATTCTATTATATGATTATTCTTTCTTCCAGGAAGTTCTATAAAGTTCTGGGCCTTGCTACAAACAGCATGTTTTCCAAAAACAGGAACAGCTAGAAAAACTCATTATTCATTGGGAAACCCTCTTCAAGTTGGGCTATTTTCTTCTCTATCATAGTGGCAAACACCTTTGGAGAGCATATATGTTCCTCTTTTCCACCTTGCCAGATGTTTTTGATGAAGTCATTTTTATTGTTAACCATTTAATAAATATTTAGTTATTGGTAGATGGATAGAAAACAACTTGTTAGAAAAAAATAATCTTTAAGGTGGTAATTTCCTTATTAGATCACAAACTTTTCATAATCAGCAAAAATAAGCAGAGTGAAATCTCTTATTCCCTATACCAGGCCTACACAACCTACAGCCCATAGGCACTGGCAGCCCCTCTAAAGAATTTCAGGTGACTGTCACATGACCTGAAGCAACCAACAATCATCAGTCTGTCTCTAGTCTAACCTATCTATAGATATATAGATATACCTATCTATGACTCAAAGAAGTTTAGCTTATTTTAGTTTTGGCCCCTACCTACTACCAAGTTGTGCAGCTTTGCTCTATATCTTCAACAGTGTCTTTGCAGTCAAGTATAAAGGAAATCAAAAGACAAAAGCAAATTGCAATTAAATGGAAGGATGACTTTACAAAATAAGGTATGATGAAAAATGTAGTTCAAGTTTAATAGAAATGGAAGAATTCAAAGGTAATAAAGTACTGCTAAGAAATGCATATGTCAAAAGTATTTTGAAGAAGAGACTTCAGAAGTGATGAATATGCTTAGAACTAGCCAAAACCTTGTTTTTAACAAAGCAATCAGGTTTAAGTGACTTTCCCAGGGTCACACAGCTAGTAAGTGTCAAGTGCCAATTGCCAGATTTGTGCTCAGGTCCTGCTTACTCCAGGAACACTCCAATACTCCAGGAACACATTATCAATATACTACCTAGCTATCCAGTTCGAAACCTTAAACATTAAAACGGATTCTATCTTAAAGAAAAGGAAAGGACTAGCTGTTGATGAAGAAATACCAACTAAAGTACATCTTCAAATTAACATCAAATTAAAGGAAAAAGAAAATGATGAGAAGATAGAATATATAATTTAACCATTTTAATCTGACCTATTCAAACTAGTGAATAATGAAAATAATGAAAATGAAAAAGGAAAATATATTAGCCAGGAATATAAACATTTCTTCCAAAACTTTTACTTCTATAAAGCAATTAGCACAATAAGGAGTTCAAAAGAGCTTAGGGACCTCCATAACAATTAAGCACTTGATTTCCTGGCCAAGATGAGAAAGAGGGGGCAGCCAAAAGCCAGACTAGTTTAGAATGCAAACTCTTTTCCTAAGCTCTACAGAGGAGAATAGTGAAGATTGCCTTTACCATAATCTCATAAAATTTGAAGAGCAGTGAAGACAAACAAATCTCTGTAAACATTGTGAAATCCAACTAATTCATTTTAAAGAATTCACAGATGTAATTAGCAAGATAATAAATAGTTGGAAAATATTACAGACTTTGTTATGGCCTTATGATGAACTATTCTCATCACCAGTGAAAAATGAAGACAATATATTTCAACTCTAATTACTCAGCTTCTTATATCCTACACCAGGAAGTGGAAATGGCCATAAAGAAGAAGTAAAATAAAAAAAGGTGCAACCAAACCAAGTAGACACTAAAATAAGAAATAATAATATTGACCCAATTTTGAAAATATTAAAGAATGCATTCATGAGATAGGTCAGGGAGAGAAAGATGACAAAAGAATTAAAAAGACGTGAAATGATAAAAGTAGATAAAGCACCAGCTCTAGAATCAGGAAGCCCTGAGTTCAAATTCAGGACTATTAATTAATCAAAGTATCATTCTAATGAATATTCACAAAAACAAGATAGGAAACAGAGGTAGTGATCCAACATTACTATTAAACAAACGTATGCGGACAAAAAAAACATAGCATCTAAATTCATGAAGGAAAAGTTAAGCGATTTGTAAGTATATATATATATATATATATATGTATATATATATATATTCTTCTATAGGAGACACAATAATTGTAGATAACTATAATGCTCCTTTGAGAACTGGATAGTTGTAACATAAATATATCTTCTCAGTTGAACCATCAAAGATGTACATTTATTTCTTAGCACCAGATGGTATCTAGCAAAACAGCAAAGCACTGTGGCAAAATGAAATTATAAATAAATGTTAAAAAATACAAGAATACTAAACACATCTTTATAGAAAATAATGCTATAAAAATAGTCTTTGATACAAAGAACACAAGAAATAGAAAAAATCTAAATATAAACTTAGCAATGACATCCTAAATGAGTCAAAGAACAAATCATGGTAATGGTTAATAACTATGTGAAAGAATGATATCAATAAGGTATCATATCAATGTATCTGGGATGCAACCAAAACGGTATTCAGAGGAAAAATAATATGTGAAAACATTCATTAACCAAAATAGAAAAGATTGGAATAATGAACTGAATATAAAATTAAAAATTATAAAAATAATAAAGGAAACCTAAAATGATTACAAAGGGAAATGTCAGAATTAAGAAAGCAATATTTAAAATGAAAAGCAAAGTGACTACAGAAGTAACTAACAAAAGTGAAAGTAAGTTCTATGAAAAACATTAATAAATAATATTTACCTAGCCTGCTCAAAGAGGCGAGAGTGATAAAATTGCCATTTTTTAAAAATAGTAAATTGAAATTTCAACAAACAGAAAAGATAGAAAAAATATCATGAGTGTATGTAGCCATATTTTAACAAAACAAAATTTTAAAAAATTAAAATGTTATTATCAAAACATGTAATAAAGATTTTATGTATATATGTGTATATATTAATATATAAATGAGGGGGCAATGGTCTATGTCCTAATTGCCAGATGCCTACATAACCCTTCCATATCTAGATGATCCCAATCATCATATATTTTTACTCGTTGGCCATCATCTTTACTCCTTGGCCATAAAAAAACTTAGCTACATTTTGCCTACTTCCTTCCACTATGCCCTGCCTGCATTTTTCAGTTCCAGAACTATCACCAAATAAGTACTATTACATTTAGAAGAAAATCTCTTTGCATTCCACTCCCCAGTATCTTCTTGCAGTATCATTTTAACATTTCCACCCAAAATACCCCTCTTAGACCCACTCCTCTTAGTGTGTTGCCTTATGCTATTAGAATCCAAGCCCCTTGAGGGAAGGAACTATCTTCTTCTTTGTTTTTATATCCACCCCCCCGCCTCACCAAATTAGCAGAATGCTTGGTACAAAATCTGTGCCTAATGAATGTAAATCATAAAATGTAAATCATAAAATCAATAGATGAAGAAATAACCATTGGTCAAGTACTGTAATGTTAATGAAATAGGAAGATCTTCCCTACCCATTAATAGACCTAACACGAGCCTATGATAATATAGAGTCTGAATCATTTGGAGCTGAGTGTGGGAGTAACTTGCCCAAGGAGAGAAGAGAGAAAGCAGGAGGTAAGAACAGAGAACAGAGAGAGAGAAGCAAACTGTGAGTAGGCAGGAGGAGGAATTTGTTTGGAGGAACTTGTTTGTGGGTAGAGAGAGAGGCTTGGGATGTTGGTGCTCTCTTGATTAATGATAAGTACTCTGGTAAATCTTACCTCCTGGTATTCTAATGATGTCCTAAATAATTATTTTAATTTTTTCTTTGAGGAAGAGAGTTGATTACATTTTGAAAATCTACTCTGGAAATATGCATATTCATGCATATTCATGATGGCTGCTATGGGTATTACATTGGGGCTAAAAATACAAAACTCATATAGGTTAAAAACCCTACTAAACATGTGCATTGAAAGGCCATTTTTACTTGCAATAAATACCTATCTAAGACTGAATGCTAGTAGTTTTTTCATTGGGGAAAATAGTTGAAGCATTCTCCATAAATACAGAGTAAGTTAAGGATGTACCCTTTCCTCAAAATTATTTGAAATAGTTTTAAACATATTAGCAATGGCAATAAGAGAAGAGAGAAAAGGTGCAGATATTGACAAAAAGAGAGCAAAATTTTCTCTGTAGAAAGCAATTAAAAAGATAATAAAAATGTATAATTGTGATTTTATTAAATAGAAAATCTTTTGCCCAATAAAATAAATATCTTTAGCTCAATGAGAAAAAATTATTAAATGAAGAGACATTTTTATTGTTATTACACAGTTCAAATAAAGATTAGTTATAAAAGATTTATAAGCAAATTCATATAAATGCACTAGAACAAGAGCTATTCCCCCATAGATGTCAAAGGTTATAAATGAACAGTTCTTAAACAATAAAAATTGCCAAGTCAATAAACATATGCAAGATTGCTTCAGATTCCTAATATTAGAAATGAAATTCAAAAGAACTTTGAGATTTTGTTTCACAGCCAGAAAATTATCAACTGGGTCCTCACTGCAGTATGATCTTTTTTTATAGCTCCCTAATCATTTTTTTAATCCCAGTCAGCACTGTGGTTATTCCAAACCTTTTTATCTCTTTCAGTTCTGCCATGATGTCCCTCTCCCACATCTTCAAGACTAAGGACTTTTCTTCATGCTTCATTTAGTGATAAGTACCCTGTACCATTAGCTTCTTTCTGCTTCCCTCCTCCTTTAAGATTTAAGATCACTAAGATATCTTTCCTTTTGTTAGACTTTTCTTTTCTAAAGCAATTTTTTATACCTTGGAGGGATAGATTTTCTGGTCTTCTTCCAAAGAGTATCTGTCCTCTCTGCCAATCTCTCACTTGTATTCAGTCTTTCCTTACCTATGTACTGGCTACTTCCTTAGCATCTTCCAAATATGCCCATATCTCCACACTTCTAAAAGCAAAACAAAACAAAATCTCTCAGTTAATTTAACCATACCCACTAGTTATTATCACAAATCACTCTTCCATCTTTTACCAAACTTGAGGACATTGTCTATACTCTGACTCAACTACCTCTTCTCAATCTATTCAGAACTCTTTTCTGGTTGACTTCCATGCTCATCTTTTAAGTTAAAATTCACTTTTAAGAGTTATGAATTATCTCTTGATGTCTACATTTGATGATTTGTTCTTCTCAGTCTTTGTACTTCTTGATCTCTATGCAGGTTTGTGACCTTTGACACTGTTGATTTCCTTTTCCTCAATATTCACTCTTCTTTAAGATTCTACAACAAAGCATGATATCTCTTGGTTCTTTGACCACTCTTTTTCAATATGCTTCCTGGATCTTTCTTTATGTTGTACCCTCTAACCATGGTTCCCCACAAGGCTCTTTACTAGGCCCTCTTTTGTCTCATTATGCTATCTTGCTTGATGATCTCATTATCTCCCATATATTGAATATTTTCTCTGTGCAAATGATTCTCCAAACTATTTATTATCCAGCCCAACTCTCTCTTCTGAGCTTCATTCCCACATCATCCATTGCCTATTAGGCAATTGAAACTGAATGTTACATAGACATCTCACAACCAACATGTCCAAAATATAGCTCATTATCTCACTGAATCCTTCATCTCTTTCAAAATTCCTCATTGCTGTTCAGGAAACCACCATCCTCCCAGTTAGTGAGACTTACAAATTTATTGTCCTCTTCAGCTCCTCCCTCTCACTCTAACCACATAGCGAATCTATTTTCAAGTCTTTTCATTCTACTTTCACAACATCCATAATTTATATGCCCCCTTTCCCTCCTCTGAAAGCTGACATCATTCTACAGGCCTTCATAACCTCTTGCCTGGACTATTGTAATAGCCTGCTATTTGGTCCCTCTGTCTCAAGTCTCTCCCCACTCCATTTCATACTCCACTCAATTAACAGTGTTATATTCCTGAAGACTATGCCACCCTACAATAAGTATACTTAAGTGGCTCCCTATTATTTCTAGGACCAAAACTCATCCTCTTTCTAATTTTCTAGTATCATAGCACTACTGTTTTCCATGATTGAGAAATGCTGTCTCTCTTGCTGTTCCTTTGTGCTTTTTCACTGGCTGACCCCAAAGTCTGGAATGCTCTGCTTCCTTCCTCTCCTCTACTGGTTTCTGGCATCTTTCAATACTCAATTCAAATCTCAGCTTCTTCATAAGATTTTTCCCAGTCCTTACTATGACTTCTCCCCCCAACTATTATCATCTTTCCTCTGAGATTATTTCCTATGCATATGGTATATATCATAAACATACATAGTTGTTGGCATATTGTACCCCACATTGCAATGGGAGCTCCTTGAGCACAGAAAACATTTATTTTTTTTTGCCTTTCTTTGTATTTCCAGATCTTAACCTAGTTTCTAGCATATAGTAAGTGCTTAGGAAGTATTTGTTCACTAATGAAGATGGGAGGGAAAGCTGACAATTGAGCTATGGGCACAAAGGCACACTAATATGCTGTTGGTAGAACTGTAATGTCGTCTAACTGCTCTGGAAGATAACTTAGAATTTTGCTTTAAAATGCCTACAGATTTGGTCGGCTAGGTGGCACAGGGAATAGAGTACAAGCCCTGGGGTCAGGAGGACCTGTGTTCAAATCCAGCATCAGACACTTAGCATACAAACACAAAAATTAGCCATGTGACCTTGGGCAAGTCACTTAACCCCAATTGCTTTACCTTCCTCCCTCTGAAAAAAGCAAAAGAAAAACAAAAAACAAAAACAAACAAACAAAACAAAACATTGTATCTACTATGTACAAAGACACACACAAAAAAAAAATAAAATAAAATGCCTACAGATGACTATACTCTTTGACCTAAAGATCCCACTGAACAGATATCTTATATAATAATATATTAATAGCCACACCTCTTTTCATGGGATAGCAATGAAATGAAAGTACTGCAGATATCACTAAACCAACAACGATGAAACAAATTTGGCACATGAATATAAGGACATGTTACTTGCTTAAGAAATCAGGAATATGAAAAATTCAAAGAATCCTAGTAAAGTAAGTGTAAATTTCAAATTTCTCTTTTCTCTAAATACAAAGATATTAATTTGCTTGTTTTAGTTATTAGCAGATAAAGTTGTGACTACTTTGTTGATCATACAGAGAGTATATCTTCCCATGATCTTCTTCCCTATAAAAGGCATGGTCAATGGCTATCCCTCAGCAAAAGCAGGCTTCACACAACTTCCTGTAAGTATTGAAATATCCTTACTCTTTTCAACGGTGAAGACCATACCTTTTGAGAAAATCTAAAAAGTCCAGTTTAGCATATGTGAGAAACTCTCAGAATTAGGTAAAATAATCCTGGCACATTCTTTGAGGGAGGCCTTTTCCTGACAGGCAGTTGTTTGCCTGGGGAAAAACATCATTGTCTTGAGATCATCATCTGAAATGAATTGCTTGTGACTATCCTGGAAATAAACTGATAAAATATAAAAGAAACAAAACATGGAAAAAATGATAAACAGAGTAATTATAGCAAAGAAATGGAAAGAATAACAAATTCAAATTGAATTCTTCCTGATTATAATGACTGATCTTGTCCATTGAGAAGAGTTAAGGAAAATGGATAAGAGAAGGGAACAGAATAAACATTGCTATGGGACCTGCCATGTACCACGTATTGTACTAAGAATTTTATTAATCTTATCACATTTGATCCTCAAACAACCCTGGGAATAAGTGTTATCATTATACTCATTTTACAGCTGAGGAGTCCAGATCTGAACTCAAGTGTTTCTAATCCTAGGTCCAGAACTTTAACCATTGCTGCACCACTATTCTTCTTTCATTGGCAAGGTAAAGTATGGGTATAGAATATTGCACATACTGTCAGGACCATTCAATATATTGGTTGCTTTTACTTTGCTTTTTTTCTTTTATTTCTTGTTTTTAAATAAATGGTGACTTGCTGGTTAGAGGAGAGGGATAAAGTTATTCAGAAATGAAAATGATATTTTAAAAAAAGAGATCAATTAAAATAAAAAATTACAACCCCTAAAATATGAAAGGACCATATCCGTATACACTTTGCAATATTTACACATTGCAATACTTATTGAGCTACTAATACCTAGTCATACTTAGTGATTTTTTCCTAACGATCTTTAAGTACTATGAGTCTAACAAATCTAAATATGATTTTACTTCAGGCATGAATAAAATTGCCACTCATAATAAAAATGCTATGATGTGTGTGCATATTTATAGAGGATTTTCAGAAAATTATCATAAGTTTTTAATGCAGTTTCTATCCAGTCTTTGCTCTTTTATCTAGAAAAACATACTTTATGAACAGAACCAGGAGAACATTGTACATAGTAACAGCAACATTGTATGATGATCATCTATGAAAGACTTAGCTCTTCGAAACAATATAATGATCCAAGAAAATTCTAAGTTTCATAATGGAAAAGGCTAACCACATCCAGAAAAAGAACTGTAGAGTTTGAATACATATCAAAGCATACTATTTTTAATTTTTTTTTGGTTTTTCTTTCTTGTGTTTTCCCCCTTTTGTTCTGATTCTTCTTGTATAATATAACTAAGGTGAAAATATGCTTAATATGATTCTACACATATAACCTATTTGAGACTGTTTGCTTTCTTGGGGAGAGAATCAGCAGGGGGGAAGGGAGAAAAATTTGTAATTCAAATTCTTATGAAAATGAATATTGAAAATTATATTTACATGTACTTGGAAAAAATAAAATACTATTAAATGTTAAAAAAGTCATACTACTTCATAACTTCTTCCTAATACCTTATCAAAAAAAAGTCCCACTTTGTCTTTACACATTTGACATTCTTTGTGAATTTGTCATTTACCTTATAACCAAGACGAAAGAAAAGAAAATACCATAGTATCAATTTGGCTTGTATGAAATACCTGAGATTTCATTCCTCCTATTGGCATTTTATTTGCCAGGATGCTTCCAACCTGAAATTTCTGTTGAAGAAGTTCCCCAACATTTACCAATATTCCATCTAATAATAGCTTCATCTACTTACAATTTGTAGTCTTATTAATTATAGAAAATTTTCCCAACAATTTTATAGTACTGACTGATATAGATTGAACTTTGTTGTCATTATTGTTTTTATTAAATGTACTTTTACCTTTCCACTGACCATATTATGTAAAAACACATTTGAATATATAAGAAGTTTTAAAATAGAGATAAAATTACTTTTCCACAGTTAAGATAAATAAAGCATTAAAATTTATGTAGCAGGTACCCACATATTTGTTAATTGATGGCTGCAAAATTGCATCACTAAATTCATCTCTTCCTCCTTTTTATTTTAAAGCAATTGGGGTCAAGTGACTTGTTCAAGGTTATACGGCCAGTTATTTCTGGGTGTGGTATTAAATTTCTGAGGCTGGATTTGAACCCAGGTCATCCCGACTCTGGGGCCAGTGCTCTTACTCACTGAGCCACCTGGCCACCCCATCTTCCTCCTTTTTTTAAAAAAATTAAGTAATAAGCAGAAAGTGTTAATGAGTCAGTCATTTATGTTTTGATACTGGTAGTTAATCTGCTTATGTCTTACAACTTCCTGGGTATATATCTGCTGAAATGTGTTTTTCTTCAGCACTGTGGAAAAAGCTGTACTATCCCTCTGTAGAGTGTGATTGCTGATGGATCCAACCATAGGACCACAAGGGAAAACACAGTGAAGAGGAAAAAATGCTGAGATGAAGAAAGTACTTTGGAGAATAGCATATAAAATATCAACAATCAATGAGCCAGCTTTTAATTAAAAAAAAATTCATGAGATACTATGTAAGCATTACAATTGAAAAAGCTAATATTTGTATGTAAAACTTCCCAAATGGAAATTGAGTACAGAATATTAAACTTTCAGACAAGGTAGGAGATATGGAAAATGTGTTCCTTTAGCTTCTTAATCAATGGAGGAGAATAACAGTGCACTATGAGAAGTAATACAGTAGAACACCTTTATTAAAAAAATGAAGTTTAGTGAACATTAGCATGCACCTTACAGATTGTACTGGCTTCTATCTTATAAAGTTACATTTTAGGGAATATGTCTCCCTCTTCCTCCATACTTTCCACTTTTCATCCATCACAGAATTTTGTTATTTCTGCATCTCTCACATCCATATTTTTCTTTTCATTTCCACTACCATCACTCATAGTTAGCCTCTTATCACAATATAGACTAGATTTTGCAGTCTTCAGTGTTTCCTATTCAAAAGCCTTCCATAACTTCCCCCTGTCCACTGAATAAAGAAAAAATTCCTCATCTTAGTTTCTAAAGTTATCAATAATCTGCTTACTACTTCATTCTAGCCTTTTGTCCCACTAGGTCCCCTACAAATAATTTCCTCTATTAAATAACAGCAACTATTTATTATCCTTCAAACATAACTTGTTCACCTTTGGGTATACCGTTAATTTCACCTTACTTATTGGTCCTATCATGGCCAATCAAAATCCTATATGATTCTTGTTTAAATTTATTTTTAATTTATGGAATAAAAAAAGATTTCCATAACATCGTATTATGTTCTCCCTGAAAGATTCCCTAACCTCTCAACAAGAAATTCTCTCCTCTACTTCTGAACTCTTACAGACATTATTTTCTTTATCACTCATAAGACATTTGTCACATACTTTTTTAAAGAACATAGCATCATTTGTTTAGGGCTACAAGGGACCTCCAAGAACATCTTGTCTGATCTCTGAATTCTCCTTATGTGGAAAACTAACTTATCCAGGGTCAAAAATCTTTTTTGTCTCTGTGGCACAATTAGAACCCAGATCTTTCTCACTCCACTCACATTCTATGCATTACCCTTTTATTGTAGTAAATAATAATATCTACTATTTCATAATGATTTGAGTGGTATAAACCACTTCACAAATATTGCTTCATTTTATCCTCACAGCAATCCTGGGAGGTCGGTGCTATTATTATCCTTATGTTACAGATATGGGAATGAAGGAAGACAGAGATAAACTAACTTGTCCAGCTTCACAAAACTACTAAGTGCCTGAGGACAGATTTGATCTCAGACATTCCTCACTCCAAGTCCAGTGCTCAATTAACTATGTCACCTAGGTGTCTCCAGAGTTCCAACTCATTTCTCTGAAGTTTGGATCTCTATTGACTGAATAGAACAAGATATTAGAGGTCATGGAGCACCAGTCAGATGAGACTAAAAATAAAACAAACATTTCCATAACAGTTTTATGTTCTCCCTGAAACTTTCCCTCACCTTTTAACAAAAAATTCTTGCCTCTACTTCTGAACTCTTACAGACATTATTTTCTTTATCACTCAGAAGACATTTATCACATACTTTTTTAAGATCATAGCATCATTTATTTAGAGCTAAAAGGGACCTCCAAGAACATCTTGTCCAACATCTGAATTTTACTTATGTAGAAAACTAACTTACCTAGGGTCAAAAATCTTTTATGTCTCTGTGGAAGAATTAGAACAGAATCCCTAAGAAACATCAGGGGCAGGGTCAAGATGGTGGAGTAGTAACAGGAATTCTGTGGGTTCCAGCTTCCACCTCCTCCAATTCATGTAAAAGGTGACTCTGAATAAACTTTGGAGCTACAGAGTGCACAAAATGACAGAGAAAATATAACCTCCCACTGAGAACAGCCCAGCAGGCCAGCAGGAAGCAGCCAGCACAGAGTGTTGGGAGCCAAGCCCAGCCCTACAAGAGCCCAAGGTTTTAGCCTCAGGCTGGCTACAACCAGCTGAGGGCTGGAGGGACTACAAATCACCAGCAGCTATGGCAGTTTCCAGAATTATCAAACCATAGATGCTAAGAACAAAGTGAGAAGTCATTGCAGTGGGGACTTTGTGAAGCATAAGTACGGGAGGGCTGTGCAACCTTTATCCCCTAGAGGGAGAATCAGCTAAGGCACTGCCAACGTGCAGATGCCACCATGTGGCTGCTTCAGAGCTTCTAGTCTGCATACTGTAGGGGGACCAAGAGACAAGTCTGAGAGGTAATTGATCATGCTTTAACCTGCTTGGATGTGGATTGCAGACTAGAGTGTAGGTCCTGGAATACATGACCAGTTTCCCAGAGTGTGGGGAGGCTTCAGAGAAGGCACCCACCTAATGGCTCCAGCAGCTCAGAAAACCTCAGAGATTGGGACAAAGCTCCCCCCTCTGGTATCATAGTTCTACTACAGCAAAAAGCTCAAAAGTCAAGTAATTAAGTGGCAACATAGGCAATTGAGGGAAGCAAGGCAAAGACAGTCGGAAGACTCTGGATTCCTTTTTGGGGGACAAAAAGCATCAAAGCATGGAACAGGAGAAAGACAGCAAAGTCAGAATTCCTGCACCAGCAGCTTCCAAGAAAAGAATAAGCTGCTAACAGGCCATAGAGTAGCTTAAAAAGGATTTTGAAAACCAAATAAGAGAAGTGGGGGGAAAATTGGGAAGAGAAAAGAGAATGATGCAAGAAAATGAGATTATAAAATGAGAATCAACAACATGACTGAAGAAAATAATACCTTAAAAAATAGATTAACTCAAATGGCAAAAGAGGCTCAAAAAGCCAATGAGGAGAAGAATGCCTTTAAAAGTCGAATTTACCAGATGGAAAAAGAATCTTCAAAGCTCACTGAAGAGACTCATTCCTTCAGAATTAGATTGGAGCAAATGGAAGCTAGTGACTTTATAAGAAATCAAGATACCATTAAACACATGCAAACATATGAAAAATAGAAGGCATGTGAAATATCTCATTGAAAAAAACACTGAGGGGGCAGAATCAAGATGGCAGAGTAGAAAAAGAACCTCCTTGAGGCACCAGATTCCACCTTCCACAATTCATGTAAAAGGGAACACTGAACAAATCTTGGAGCTACAGAAAACACAAAATGACACAGAGAAGCTAACCTCCCACTGAGGAAAGCCCACTAGGCTGGCAGGAATCTGTGCAGTGCTCTGGGAGCCCAGCCCAAGCCCAAGTGAGCTTGAGGTGACCAACCAGACCTGGAAGAACTCCAGATCGCCAGCAGCTGTGGCTATTTCCAGATTTATCAACACATAGATGCAAAGGACAAAGTGAGAGATCAGTGCAGTGTGGACTTTGCAACGAGTAGTTGGGAGAGCATTGACTTTTGACCCCAGTGCGAGAAGCCGCTGAGACACCTTGGCATAGGCAGTGCTGCCTTGCAGCTTCAGCTTCTGGTCTGCAGACTTTAGGGGGACCAAACAACCAATCTGAGGGGTAATTGCTCCTGCTTTAACCTGCTTGGATCTAGATTGCAGTCTAGGGTGGAGGTACTGGGGTGTGTGACCTGTTTGCCAGAGTATGTGCAGGCTTCAGAGAGTGCACCCAACCAATACCTCCTGCAGCTGAGAAATCTCCAGCATTTGGGACAGAAGCTCCCCTGTCTGGTGGCAGAGTCCTACTGTGGCAAAAAGCCCAAGGGTCAAGTGACTGAGGGGCGACATGACCAGGCAAAGGAAACAAAGCAGACAGAAGAATCAAAAATTAGACTCCAATTTTGAGGACAAAAGGATCCAAGCATGGAATAGGAGGAATACAGTGAAGTTAGAACTCACTGCACCAAAAGCTTCAAAGGAAAGTAAAGAGCTGGTTACAGGCCATAGAGGACCTTAAGAAGCAGATAATAGATGTGGAGGAAAATTTAGGAAGAGAAATGTGAACGATGAAAGAAAATTTTGAAATGATAGTCAAGAGCCTAACTGAGGAAAATCACATCTTAAAAAACAGACTAACTCAAACGCCAAAAGAGCCTCAAAAAGTCAATGAGAAGAAGATTGCCTTAAAAAGCCAAATTTGCCAGATGGAAAAAAAGAATCTCAAAAGCTCACTGAGGAGAATCATTGCTTCAGAATTAGATTGGAGCAAATGGGAAGCTAATGACTTTATGAGAAATCAAGATGATGTTAAACAGATCCAAACAAATGAAAAAATAGAAGGCAATGTGATCTCATTGCAAAAACCAGTGACCTGGAAAATAGATCCAGGAGAGATAATTTAAAAATTATTGGACTACCTGAAAGCCATGATAAAAAAAACAAACTTAGAAATCATCCTCAAGAAATTCTCAAGGAAAATTGCCCTGATGATTTAGAACTAGAGGGCAAAATAGAGGTTGAAAAATCCACCAATCACCTCCTGAAAAAGATCCCCAGAAGAAAACACCTAGGAATATTATAGCCAGGTTCCAGAATTCCCAGATCAAGGAGAAAATATTACAAGCAGCCAGGAAGAAACAATTTGAATACTTTGGAAACACAATCAGGATAACCTAGGATCTGGCAGCTTCTACGCTGAGTGATTGAAAGGCTTAAAATATATTCGGGAGGGCAAAGGAGCTGGGATTAAAGCCAAGAATCACCTACCCAGCAAAGTTGAGTATCACATTTCAGGGGAAAATATGGTCATTCAATGGAATAGAGGACTTTCAAGAATTCTTGATGAAAAAAACAGAGTTGAATGGAAAATTTGACATTCAGATATAAGAAACAAGAGAAGCATGAGAAGGTAAACAGGGAAAAGAAATCATAAGGAACTTATCAAAGTTAAACTACTTACATTCCTACATTGAAAAATGATAATTGTAACTTATGAAACTTTTCTCAGCATAAGAATAGTTGTAAAGAATAGAAGTGTGTGTATATATATATATGTGTGTGTGTGTGTATGCATATATGTATATGTATAAATAGGAGGGTATAGGCATGTATGAATACATATGTCAGTATATGTAGAGATGTGTATAGGTATACATAGACAGAGGGTACAGGACCAGTTGAATAGGGAGGGATGATACTCAAAAGGTGAAATTAAGAGGTGCGGGTGTAATATACTGAGAGTAGATGGGGAGAGACAGAATGGGGTAAACTATCTCATATAGAAGAGGCAAGGGAAAATGGTTACAATGGAGGGGAGGAATAGAAAGGCAAAAGGAAATGAGCCAACCTTATTCTCATTGAATTTGGTTTTGGGAGGGAATGATTTACACACTAAATTGGGAATCTCACCTTATGCAAGAGTAGGGGGGAATGGGACAGGAGTAGGGATGATGGAAGGCAGGGCAGACTGGGGGAGAGAGAGAAGTTGGAAGCACCCACATTTGAAAAGGGAAAGGATCAAAATAGAGAATAGAACAAGTACTGTGTTGGATGGGATGGAGGGAAATATAGTCACTCTTTCACAATATATCCACTATGGAAATGTTTTGCATAGCTGCACATGTACAACCTATATTGAATTACTTATATTCCCAGTAAGTGTGCATGATGAGAGAAGTAGGGAAAGAATCTGGAATTCTAAGGTTTAAAATCAAATGTTTAATATATATGTATATATATATATATAATAATTATTATTATTATTTAAGGTTGATAAAAATGATTGTATCATGAAATGAACAAAGGGAAAGAGGAAACCAAAGCAAACAAGAAAAAGAAAGAGAGCATGTAATTTGCTTCAATCTGATTTCAAACTCTGTTCTTTCTGGTTCTTTCTCTGAATGTAGACATCTCTCTCTATCATGAGTCTTTTGTAGTTTACTTATAGCCATGCATTTCTGAGAAGAATCCGGTCTATCAAAGTTACTCATCACACATATGTTGTATCTGTAATTGTGTACAAATTTTTCCTGGTTCTGCTCTTCGCACTCAGCATCAGTTCATATAAGCCTCTCCAGGTAGATATGAAGTCCATCTGCTCTTTGTTTCTTATGGCGCAATAGTATTAAATTACATTCATATGCCATAACATGTTTAGCCATTCCCCAATTGATGGGCATCCCCTTAATTTCCAATTCTTTTCCACCACAAAAAGAGCTGCTATAAACATTTTTGTACATATGGGTCTTCCGTCTGATTCTGTGATCTCTTTGGGATACAGCCCAAGAAGTGGTAATGCTGGGTCAAAGGATAGGAAATTACTTATAGCCCTTTGGGCATAGTTCCAGATTGCTCTCCAGAATGGTTGGATCAATTCACAACTCCACCAGCAATGCATTGGTGTTCCAATTTTTCCACATCCTCTCCAGCATTTATCATTCTCCTGTTTTGTCAGCTTAGCCTATCTGACTGGTGAGATGTGGTACCTCCGAATTGTTTTGAATTGCATTTCTCTAATAAATAGTGATTTTTAGCATTTTCTCATATGCTTATAGATATCTTTAATTTCTTCCTCTGAAAACTGTCAGTTCATATCCTTTGACCATTTATCAATTGGGGAATGACTTGTATTCTTAGAGATTTTACTCAGTTCTCTGTATATTTTAGAAATGAGGCCTTTATCAGAGACATTGTTTCTAAAACTTCTTTCCCAATTTTCCACTTCCCTCTTAATCTTGGTTAAATTGGCTTTGTTTGTACAGAAGCTTTTCAGTTTCATGTAATCAAAGTTATCCATTTTGCACTTTCTAATTGTCGCTAATTCTTATTTGGTTATAAATCTTCCCCTCTCCATCTATCTGACAGGTAAACTATTCCTTGCTTTCCCAAATTGTTACAGTATCATCCTTTATACTTAGATCCATTTAGACTTCATTTTGGTATATGGTGTGAGATATTGGTCTATGCCCAGTTTCTGCCATACTATATTCCAGTTTTCCCAGCAGGTTTGTCAAACAGTGAGTTCTTGTCCCAAAAACTGAGCTCTTTGAGTTTATCAAAGAGTAGATTATTATAGTCATTGACTACTGAGTCCTGTGTAACCAAACTATTCCATTGATCCACTGCTCTATTCCTCAGCTAGTACCAAGTAGTTTTGGTGACTGCTGCTTTATAATGCAGATTAAAATATGGTATAGCTAGGTCACCTTCCCTAGCATTTCTTTTCATTAATACCCTTGATATTCAGGACTTTTTTGTTCTTCTAACTGAATTTTGTTACTATTTTTTCTAGGTCCATAAAGTATTTTTTTTTTGTAAATTGATTGGTATGACACTAAATTTGTAATTTACTTTAGGTAAAATTGTCATTTTTATTATATTAGCTCTACCCAGCCATGAGCAATTGATTTTTTTTGTTTGTTTGTTTTTTCCCGATTAGTTAGATCTGACTTTATTTATGTGAAAAGTGTTTTGTAGTTGTGTTCATATATGTCCTGGGTTTGTTTTGGCCTGTAAATACCCAATTATTTTATAATGTCTACAGTAACTTTAAATGGGATTTTTCTTTCTCTCTCTTGCTGTTGTATTTCATTAGAATTATACAGGAATGCTGAGGATTTATGTGGGTTTATTTTCTATCCTGCAACTTTTCCAATTTTATTTTTGTCTCAAGTAGTTTTTTACTTGATTCTTTAGGATTCTCTAAGTATATCATCATATCATCCTCCAAGTTTGATAACTTGGTCTCTTCTTTGCCTAATTTGATTCCTTTGATTTGTTTTTCTTCTCTAATTGCTAATGCTAACATTTCTAGTGCAAGAATGAATAAGAGGGGTAATAGTGGACACTATTTTTCACCCCTGATCTTATTGGAAATGCTTCTAGCTTTTCCTAATTACATATAATGCTTGCTGATAACTTTAGATGCTACTTATTTTAAGGAAGCCTCCATTTATTCCTATACTTTCTAGTCTTTTTAATAGGAATGGATGTTTTCCTTTGTCAAAAGCCTTTTCTGCATCTATTGAGATAATCATGTGGTTTCTGCTGGCTTTATTGTTGATATGATCAATTATACTGATGGTTTTCCTAATATTAAAGCATCCTTACATTTCTGGAATAAATCCTACCTGATCAAAGTGTATTATTCTTGTGATAAGTTGCTTTAGTCTTTTTGCTAATATTTTATTTTAAAATTTTGCATCCATATTCATGAGGAAAATTTGTCTATAATTTTCTTTTCCCATTTTATCTCTTCCTGATTTAGGTATCAGTACCATGTTTGTTCTTCATACCAAGAGTGACAGGAACAAATCTCATGCAAAGCTCCTCTCCCCCCTTCTTTTTTCCCCTCTATTATGATACATTTTGTGTCTCTTCTTGATAGAGTCCTATACTTAACTGGTTGTGTTATTCCCTCCTTGCACCAGAACCAATGAGGGAAAAGCTCATATAATACTTGGCTCCCTCCCTTCTATCCCTCTTCTATCTTGTTTTTATCCCTCCCTTTTCCTCTTCATTCTTCCCTCTACTTCCATTGCAGTACCTTTGTAGCCATTAAGGTTTTTTTTTTGTTTTTAATTGTCATTTTGTTTAATTTATACCCATACCCTCTACTTGTCTGTAAACAGTTTGCTCTTATTAAATAACAGAGTGTGTGTGTGTGTGTGTGTGTGTATGTTTTCCTTGTTTACCTTTTCATGTCTCTCTTGCATCTCGTAATTGGAGGATGAATTTTCAATTGAGTTCTGGCTTTTTCATCAGGAAGATCTGGAAATCTGTTATATCATTGAATGACCAATTCCTTACCTGGAAGAATATGTCCAGTTTCCCTGGGTAGGTGATCATTGGTTGTAACTCGAGCTCTTTTGCCTTGTGAAAAATTGTATTCCAATTCCTCCGGTCTCTCAATGTCGAGGCTGCCAGGTCCTGTGCAAATCTCACTGTGGTTCAGAGATATTTGAATTGTTTCTTTCTGGCTGCTTGTAGTATTTTCTCCTTTACCTGGTAGTTCTGGTGTTTTGCACCAACATTTCTTGGACTTTTCGATTTGGGATCTCTTTCAGGAGGTGACTGGTGGATTGTCTTGATTTCTATTTTACCCTCTGGTTCTAGTACCTCAGGGTAGTTTTCCTTGATGAAATCTTGGAAGATGTTTTCCAGGCTCGTTTTTTCATCATGATTTTCTGGTAGGCTTTTGATTCTCAGATTATCTCTCCTGTATATGTTTTCCAGGTCAGTTATTTTTCCATTGAGATATTTTACATCTTTTTCTAATTTTTCATTCTTGATGTTTTGTTTGAAAAATTCATGGTTCCTCATAAAGTTATTTGCTTCAATTTGGTTGATTCTAGTTTTTAGTGGATTATTTTCCTCCGTTAGTTTTTGGAGCTCCTTTTCCATATCACACATTTTTCTTTTTAAGGAGCTTTTTTCTTCATTGTAAAGTTTTTCTAATTTTGAAATTTTGATTTTAAAAGAAGTATTCATTTTATCTTCTATCTCTCTAATTTGGTTTTCAAAGTTCCTTTTGAGCTCATCTAAGAATGCTTTCTGTGCTTGAGACAGGTTTCCTGTTGAAGCTTCAGCTGTGAATGTTGGAGTCAATACTGTCTCCCTCTGAATTTGATTCCTCCCTCTCATGATAGTAGGACTCCAGAGTCTTTGCCTTTGCAGTCTGCTTTCTACCCATTTTGAGGCAGGGCCCTAGCCACGACCTTCCTCTAGGGTTCCCAAGCCTTTATTGTTTAAGTTTTTTTTTTTTTCCCCTGGGGCAATAATTACTATGTTTTCAGTGTCAGGGTGGGGGAGTATTGAAGTAGCCAGGGTTCACTCTGCCATCCTGGTCCCTGGAGGTCCAGATAGGGGCTTTTTAACTTTCTGGGCTATGGATTGGCAGTCCCAGGAGAAGTTGCTGTCCCTGCCAGGGGACCTGCATTTGATTCTTACCCTGCTCCATCCAGTCCCAGCCTTTTGGTGATAGGCCTAGCAATGGCCCTTGTGGTTGGTGGGTCAACTTGCTGCCATATTGATCAGGCCTCTGTGCGCCATGGCATCTGAGCTTCTGTGCACTGCAGCATCAGTGCCCAGGCCTCTGTCTGCATGCCTATTTTTATTATTTTACATGTAACTGGGAAATAAGATATACAGGCACTGGGGCATAGAGATCCTCCTTACTATACTGGAAAATTGGAGGTAGGATAGGGCAAGATATAGGAGAGAACAGATTGGGGAAGGGGAAATTCAGTTTTGGGGTGGTGGGTAGAGGAAAAATGCGGAGAAATTTTGTAACTCAATATCTTGTGGAAATGAATGATGTAAACTAAAATCAATCAAATAAATAAATTAATTAAAGAGGGAAAAAGTAAGAAACTTCAATTTTGGTAGCTTTGCCAAGGAGTGTACAGCATATCAGAGTGGGATATAATCTTCGATGTTATACAGTTCTTCTCATACCTAAAATATCTCCCCTCTAAATCAAGTATAGCATGTAGTCATCAAGCTTCTTATTTGAAGATCTCCCCTGATAGGGAGACTTCTACCTTCTGGAGCACTCCATTCCAGTTTAAGACATTAATAATTGTTAGGAATTCCCTTCTATTAAGCCTAAATCTGCTTCCATGCAACTTGTCTTGATTGTTTACACAGTATTTTTGTCTTCTAGAGTTGAGAGGAACATTATCCTTCCTACATCCCTCAAAGACTTTAATAAACTTATCACATTATCCCCAACCCAAGCTTCTCTTTTCTAAGACAAACATCTCTAGTTGCTTCAAGTGAAATTTTTGTATAGTTTCTCACCATTGACAAGGAGGTTTGGACTCTGGAGAGAGATACTGATCAGCTTAAGAGTGTTATCCAAATGGATCACCCCTTAATCCACTCTTGATATACTCCCAGAAGGAAATTGTTCTCAGCTGGAGACTGGCTAAGTGAACTGATATGACTCATAGACTCACCCTCCCAGTAAAATAGAATACCTCCCTGTTTGTATAAAGCCACAAATTCACTGACACTTCAAATTACCATGCTAGCATTAAGTGCTCATTTAAGGGCAGCTGTCCATTTGATTGACAGTTATGACTGATTGCTGTGCTATGGAACCAAAGGAACATCCTGGAGGACTGTGAATAAAGAGAATCAACCATGAGATCCTCAGTGCCAACCTTCAGGGCATTGTGCTTAGATAATCAAAGCATGCAGAAGAGACCTGGAGTGGATCTTGTTATACTAGATCTATTCAAAGTACTGTGACCACAGGTTGTAAACTTGCTACAATTCATCCTTCTTCACCTCTGCCTACTATATCTTCCACCATATACCTACTATCTCACTATACTTTTTAGTGTATTTGCCCACATTTTTTGTTCAAACAATAGTTCAACGTGATGAACACAATTAGCTACTGCACTTCTAGGCTCTGCCTCTAATGGAACAAATGTGGTAGAGAGGTAAAATAGAGGAGCACCTGGAAGGGGAGAAATATTCATTCTTTTTGATGACAATATATTTCAAATCCTCAGGGCAGTTTGCCTGAGGGTGCAGGACTGAAAACAGAGGATTATTGATTTCTATGCTTTTATAAGGTTTTTTAAAAATTAATTAATTAAATAATTTTTATTTTCAACAATCACTTCCATAACTTTTAAAATTTCTCCCCCTTCCTCCCCTCTCCCTTCCCAAGACAGCATGCAATAAGATATAGACTCTACATATACATCCCATATAAACATATTTTCACATTAATCATGTTAAATAGAAGAATTAGACGAAATTTGAGTAACCATGAGAAAGAAAAACATGAAAGAAAACAAAATATAAAAAAAATCTTCTTCAAAATACAAAAAGGCTCCTTATTTCTTTTTTTTGGATATGGATGACATGTTCCATTATGAGTTTTTGGGAACTGTTTTAGGTCCTTGCTTTGCTGAGAAAAGCTTAGTCTATCTGAGTAAGGGTAAAGTCAAGCACAAGCAGTTCTGAGGACTGCTGCTATGAAAAGCTTTAAGGTTCTCATCACATAGTATAGTGAACTCTCTATTTATTGAATAGGTAACTAAAGCAAAACATTAAGAGAAACCAAAGTACAATATTCACAATTATTTTACATTAACAACTTATTACTAAAGTGGCTACATATTCTTAAACAAAAATATCATTCAGTAAGTCACAATCTGAATCAATCAATATAAAGCAGGGTGTAAATTCTTTCATCTTGATTGGAGTCTGGCTTCCAATCATCATTAAGGAGCAATCATTCTTAAGGTCTACAAAGTAAAACGTACAAAGGTCTTCCACCCCCAGGTCAAATTGTCTTAATCTAGTCAGCCAGCACTAAGTATTCAAGAAGAGGTTCTTTCTTCTTGACTGGAGGCTGACTCCCAAACTCCAGGGTTCCTCTCCCATGTTCCCAGCTCTTACCTGAATTCACACAATGGTCATCTGGATGCAAAGGTAAGCAGCTCCCAGCTCCTTGTCTAGCTCCTAGTCTAGCTACTGATCCATCTCCACACATCAAGCTTAGCAGAGTTACAACAATACTCACTCACCTTGCTGGCACTATCATCAATTAACTTTCTGGCTGTAAAATCAACCAAGACAAACAGACATGGTTACTATCTGAGGAAATAACACAAATCAGCAATGGTCTCAAGACCAAATCTTACGTTTTAAAGATTTGTTTTCTTCAGTGAGATTTTTTTTTCCCATTCTGGTCAATGTAATTTTAAAAGAATTGGCCAATTTATCTTCTACCTCTCTGATTTGTCTTTTAAAATGCTTTGGGGACTTGAAACCAGTTCATATTTCCTTCTGTGGTCTCAGGTGTGGATATAGAGTTGATGTTGTCTTTTGAAAGTGGTTCTTCTTCACAATAAAAGGAATCAATTGTCTTTGCTTTTCCCTTTGCAAGTTGCCTCTTTTCCATTGTGATTCCCTATTTTCTGGCTTTTAAAGTGGATTTCTGCTTACAGAGGGCTCTCACACACAGCTTCTCAAGCTGGAAGCTAGGGGTCTGGTTGTTGACTTGGTGTACTGTAGCCTCTGGGTGTCTAGACTGAAGCCAAGGTCAAGACTCTCAATGATTCCCCTGGTTTACCCTGAGGCTCACAGAGAAATGTGTGGGGGACAGGTGGTCTGGCCCCCTTAGTTTTCTGGCCCTGTGACCCTAGGCTACAGCTCATGAAGGCTCAGTAGCTGGTGGACAGTAGAGTTGGTGTCTGCATATTCCCCTAGTTGTGCTAAGGCACACCTGGGCTTCTGTTGTTAGTGCTTGCTGGCTCCACCCTCCCCTGGCTTCAGATTCTCCCCACTAGTCATCTGAGGTGGGCCTTGTTGGGATGCCTCCCATTCTAAACTTATCTCCTTTAGCTATAGCAAAAGGGACCCTGCCTGTCCATCTCCCTAGCCTCCCAGGATAAAAGACTGATGTACTCCACCTGCTGCAGGCTGTCCTATTACAGGATTTTTCCTGGGGCAATATTCTCCTTTTTTTAAAAAAAGTCATCAAGGAAGGATGAGATCATTTACAGATTACTCTACCATCTTCATTCCCAGAAGTTCAAGTGGGTGACTTTCAAATATTTAGTTTGTGGGCTGATAGCCCCAGGAGTAGATGGTGCCGTTACCAAGAGTCCTGTACCTCAGTCTCACTCAGCTCTGATAAACCCTGTCCTTCACTGAGAAGTCTGGAAAGTTTTACTTTCACTGGCAATTCTGTCCACCAGAGTACTCTCCTGCTCCACTATGGTCAAGTGTAGACCTGCATACTCTGAACACTCCCAGCCTGGTGCAACAGGTCCTTCCCACTCACCAACCTGACTCTCTTGGGTTGGAAATATGCCAAACTCCTAGTGGATTCTGTTGCTCTCAAATCTGGTCAGATTCACTTTTTTAGAGGTATCAGAAAAAATTTGTGAGAGAGCTCAGGTATGTCCCTGCTTTCATTCTGCCATATTGGCTTCTCCCTGCTATGCACATTTTTAGAGTCCTTTGGGCATCGTTCCAAATTGCTCTCCAGAATTGTTGAATTAGTTCACAATTCTACAACCAATGAATTAGCGTTCCAACTTTCCTGCATCTTCTTCAAAATTTAACATTTTCCTGTTTTGTCATGTTAGTCAGTCTGATAGCAGTAATGTGGTATCTCAGAGCTGCTTTGATTTGTATCTATCTAATCAATAGTGATTTAGAGCATTTTTTTCTTATGACTATAGAGCTTTAATTTCTTACTATGAAAGCTGCATGTTCATATCCTTTGACCATTTATCAATTGGGGAATGACTTGTATTTTTGCAAATTTTATTCAGTTCTCTATATATTTAAGAAATGAAACCTTTATCAGAGACACTAGTAAAAATTCTTTCCCAGTTTTCTACTTCCTTCCTAATCTTGACTTTCAGAATCCTTCATGAAGTCTTATTTGGGCTTGAGACCAGTTCATGATCCCTTTAGAAGTTTCAAATGTGGGTATAGTGTCAATGTTATTCTCTTCTGAATTCATATTTTGATCTTCCATGTGACCACAGTAAGAATCTATGTTTTTTGCTTTTCTAAGTTCCTTTTTTCTCATTATGATTGCCTGTTTCCTGACTTTTAAAATGGATCTCTGCCTTGGGTCTCAGGGAGCTGTGTCCCACATTTCTTGTTCTGAGGGCTAGGGGCCTGGTTGCTGACTTTGTGTGCTGTGACCTCTGATTCTGGAAGCTGGAAGTTATATAATACTGTAACTTACCTGGTGCTGAACTGTAGCTGTCTGGTGTGTGCTGAGGCCAAGTGAGGTCTTTCTGTATTTCCCAGGTGTTACACAGAAGTTTTTGGTGTGATGTGGGAGGGAGGGGTGGTCTGGCCACTGGAGGTCTCCTCCTTCCCTAGGGCTACTCTAGAGCACTGCTAGGCTCAACTGCTGGTGGACACCTATCCATGCTAGTGTCTGCCAATTCACCTGGCTGTGCAAAGGCATGCCTGTGTTCCTGGTGTTGGCGCTTGCTAACTCTACCTCCCTGGGACTTAGGATCTTTCACTGGTCTGCTGAGATGGGGCTTGTTGTTGGCTTGTTGGGATGCTTCCTGTCCTGTACTGGTTCCCTTTGACCACAGCAAAAGGGAACTTTCCTGTTCATTCCCCTATTCAAATTTTCTAAAAACTGCTCTACCCTGTATTTCTGCTAGATCTACTGTTCAAGGATTTTTTTTCCCCTGGGGAAGTATTTCCTGTTTTTTTCAAGGTCAGTAAGAAAGACTGAGAGTGACTTACAGCTTACTACTCCATTTTGGCTCCCAGAAGTCTGTTTTTTATAACTTCTTAGAACATTTATTGTTGCTGCTGAAGCCTTTATGCAGGCTTTTCAGTTTGTCTAACACCTCATGACCTCATTTGGGGTTTTCTTGGCAAAGATACTGGAATTGCTTATTATTTCCTTCTCTAGCCCATTTTGTAGATGAGGAAACTGAGGTAAACAGGTTCATACATGTAGTAAGTAGCTGAGGCCTGATTTTAACTCAGAAAAAAAAAGAGTATTCTTGACTTCAAGCCCCACGTACTATCTACTGCCCATGTAGCTGAAGAGTAAAGACCGAATCTGGGACTTTTTTTCTAGGCATTAAATAAGTATTATCTGATGGACTTCAGACTCACTGTATACATTGAGAAGCAGGGGGGAATAGGTATGTCACTTTCTCTTGTTTCCCTGTAGTTTAGTTAGAAAGGAAAGCCACTTCTTTAGGGAAGATATGATGAGGGAGTGCCTGAAGAAAAGGTCATAAACAAGAGGAAAAGGGAAGGGAATGTCATAGAGGTGAATAAGAAGGGGTGACTGGTTTTTCTTACCTATTTAACAGAGAATCATTCTAGCCAACCACTGCTAGACTTGTAAAATGTGGCATACAGTCTTTTCATCATTCTAGTTGCCCTCATCTTGATACAATATGATTTTCCAATATTCTTTCATAAACATGATACCCATAACTGAACTATTTTAGAAGTAAAGAGAAAAGCAAGCATCTATCAAGTGCTTACTATGTGCCAGTACCATGCTAAGGAATTTAAAAATAATACCTGATTTGATCCTCACAACAATCCAAAGGCAGAGGTTTTTAAGTGAAATACTCAAGGTCACTCTCAGGCAAGATTTAAGCTCCTGTCTCCCTGAAATCAAAATCACAATTCTGTGTACTTACCCATTTAGCTTCCTCTATGTAGTAAAGTATGTTAGTATGGAAGTAAAGTATGATAATTATTATTATCCTAAATCTGGACACTTTGATTATATTAATTCAGATGAAGATCATCAAATTTTTAACTGCCATGATTACTCATAGTAAGATTGCAGTCACCTAAAATTTCAATTATTTTTTCTCATGAATTGTTGACTCTCTACTCATCTTTTATCTTTTGCTTGTGTAGTTTGTTATTTAAAATTGGGTAGTATTGTATTAAATTTATGCTCACTACATTTAGGTGTTAGTTGGTCAACATTTCCTTTTCTTTTTTTTTCTTCTTTTGTTATGTATTGAGGGCTTACTTGGAAAATGCTCTGATATAAGCATAAAGGCAACTTTGCTTGGAATAGCCTGCATCTCTAAAAATGACAAACTGAGACAGTTTCTCTTTCCTGAGACCTCTCTTTTCTGTTATAACTAGAGGATAAAGATTACATAGAGTTCACCCACAATGTGGGCACCATAAAGTGAACTGGAAAGGGGAGGGAGGATGCCTCCTCCTCTTCTCCTTTCAGTTTCATGGTCCTAAGAAATGGGTCTGAGATATATTCACTTTTTTTCTTTTTTGTTTCATTTGTCCATCTCAGTTTCTAGGTGCAGGAGGTGATCCCCACATGATCTAAGAAATCAAGCCAAGCAAGTATTTGAAATAAGTATTCTGAGTAGGATGCTGCTGTAAGCCAACCTAGCAGAAATGCCCTAGGAAGTCAAGGTGCCCAAGACTTGAGCTCAAAGAGGACTTTAGCCTTGAAATTTGGGATTGTGATCTCCAGGAACTGAGATAAGCTATAAACCCCTTTTACATCCATTTCCAAGAACCTGAGATGATATATAAATTATTGCTCACTATGTGTTGAGGAGAATGTTTGTACATTTGTAAATATACTTTTGATGTAAACATTCCTTTTTAAAAGTTCGTCTGACTGTTATTGGCTAAATGGAACTGGGGCCCACCTCACTCACTCATTCCTTACAAATAAGTCAAAACTACCAATGTTGGCTAGTCCTTGGCAGAGACCCCTAGACACTTTCAACCCTCCTAAGAGTACCAGAGAATGGGAGTGCAGGAGGCAATACTGAAACACACTTGGCCTTTAGGCAGTGGAGGCCAGTGTAGATAATGTTACATATATTCCTATTTGTCTTAAGAAAATGTTCCCAAGCTCTCCTTTGAGGTACGAAACAAAGTAATGTACCTAAAAGTAGCAAGTGTGAATCAATATATGACAAGATTGAGAACATACATGGACAAATCAATACAAAAGCTGTCCCAGACAACAAGAGGCAGTACAATGGACTTTAGAAGAGTATCAGAATATTATCCCAATCTAAGACTAGCAAGGGTACTTTTGTACCCCAAAGTATTGATATAAAATTCAAATAGAAAGGAAGGCCCCTAAATCCTACAGAAGAATCTCTGTGGGCTACATATTGATTCAGTTTTTAAAATGTGCTATTATTTTGGTTTAATTGTATTTTTATTTATTTTGTTAAATATTTCCAAATTATATTTTAATTTGGTGGCAGTCATACTCAGGAGTGTTGAAGTATGCATGCAACCCATGCCCTCAAATGCAAAATCGACAATACCTCACCATACATCCTTCTCTAGAAGGTTTTTTTTTTGTTTCTACCTTGACATTATTATTTGTATATGTTCCTTTTCCTCCAGATATTCAATCACAAGCCTATTGCAGGCTGTCATCATGTTTCACCTGGACTACTATAATGTCATTCTAATTACTCTCCTCATTCCACTCTATCTTTAGTTTCTCAGGTGATTTTTCTATCTGACCATGCGACCCTAATGTATGTCTGCCCATAACAAAGCACACAGCCCCCCAACTCTTCTGGTCAAGGTAGTGCAAGAGTTTCCTATTACCTCAATGTCAAATGGACACTCCCTTTTTCGGCATTTAAAACACTAACTTACCTGAACCCTTCCCTTTCCAGTCCTCTTATACCTTGCTCCCGATGCTCACACTCTACAATTCAGCTATACTGACCTCATTGCCTTTCCTCAAACATGACACTCTATTTCCTTTCTCAGTACCTTTGTAGTGACAATTTCTTTTTTTAATAAAATGCTTTATTAACTTCTAGTTTACATCATTCATTTCCGCAAGATTTTGAGTTACAAATTTTCTTCATGTTTTTCCCCTACCCACCACCCCAAAATAGCAATCCCACTGGATATCTCCTCCTCCAATCTGCTCTCTCCCTATCTTCTCCCATACCCCCTCCAACTTTCCAGTAGAGCACGGTGCATTTCTATGCCCCAGTGCCTGTATATCTTATTTCCCAGTTACATGTAAAATAATATTGATAATAATAATAATTATATCTATTTAAACATTTTATTTTAAAACTTTGAATTCCACATTCATCCCCTTCCTTCCTTGTCACCCTCCCTTACTGAGAAGATGAGCAATTCAATATAGTTTATACATGTGTAGCTATGCAAAACATTTCCATAGTAGATATATTGTAAAAGACTGACTATATTTCCATCCCTCCTATCCCACTTCCCACTTGTTCTGTTCTCTAATTTGATCCTGTCCCTTTTCAAGAGTGGGTGCTTCCAACTTCCCTCTACCCCAGCCTGCCCTGCCTCCAATCATTCCCTCTCTCGTCCCTTTTCTCCTTCTCCTGTAGGATTAGATACCCTATTTACTGTGTATGTCATTCCCTCCCTAAGCCAAATTCAATGAGAGTAAGGTTGACCAATTCCCTTTTGCCTTCCTGTTCTTCCCCTCCATTGTAAACATTTTCCCTTTCCTCTTCTACATGAGATAGTTTACCCCAATCAATCTCCCACCATCTCCTCTCATTATATTCTTTTCTCAAGTCTTAATTTCACCTTTTAAGTGTCATCCCTTCCCATTAAACTGGTCTGATGCCCTCTATCTATGTTTACCTGTACACATATATACACACATGCACTTATGTGTTCATATGCCCTTGTACCATCCCATATACACACATATGGATGGGTGTGTGTGTGTGTGTGTGTGTGTGTATATTTCTACTCCCTTCAATTATTCTCACACCGAGAAAAGTTTCATAAGTTATAATTATCATTTTTACATATAGGAAGGTAAATAGTTCAATTTTGGTAAGTTCCTTATGATTTCTTTTTCCTGTTTACCTTCTCGTGCTTCTCTTGCTTCTTGTATATGAATGTCAAATTTGCTATTCAACTGTGGTTTTTTAATCAAGAATGGTTGAAATTCCTCTATTCCACTGAATCACCATATTTTCCCCTGAAACATGATACTCTGTTTTGCTGGGTAGGTGATTCTTGATTTTAGTCCCAGCTCCTTTGCCCTCTGGAATATCATATTTTAAGCCCTTGGATCCCTAAGTGTAGAAGCTGCCAGATACTGTGTTATACTGATTGTGTTTCCACAATAACCACTTTGTCTCTTCCTGGTTGCTTGTAATATTTTCTCCTTGATCTGGGAATTCCAGAACCTGGCTATAATACTTCTACGAGTTTTCTTTTTGAGATCTATTTCAGGAGGTGATTGGTGGATTCTTTCAACCTCTATTTTGCCCTCTGGTTCTAAAACATCAGAACAATTTTCATTAAGAATTTCTTGAAGGATGATTTCTAGGTTCTATTTTTGATCATGGATTTCAGGTAGTTCAATATTTTTAAATTATATCTCCTATATCTATTTTCCAGGTCAGTGGTTTTGCCAATGAGATATTTCACATTGATTATATTTTTTCATTTGTTTGGATCTGTTTAATAGTATCTTGATTTCTCATAAAGTCACTAGCTTCCATTTGCTCCAATCTAATTCTGAAGGAATGATTGTCTTCAGTGAACCTTTGAGATTCATTTTCCATCTGGCAAATTCACCTTTTTAAGGAATTCTTTTCCTCATTGCTTTTTTGAGCCTATTTTGCCATTTGAGTTAGTCTATTTTTTAATGTGTTATTTTTTTCAGTCAGGTTGTTGACTCTCATTTCATAATTTTTTTGCATCATTCTCATTTCTCTTCCCAATTCCCCACCCCCATTTCTCTTATTTGGTTTTCAAAATCCTTCTTAAGCTCCTCTATGACCTTAAGCAGCTTATTATTTTCTTGGAAGCCTTTGGTGCAGGAGTACTGACTTTACTGCCTTCCTCTTGTTCAATGCTTTGATATTTTTTTGTCCCCAAAGAGGAGTGTAAAGTTGTGTTGCTCTGGTTGCTTTGCTTCCTTTGCCTCCTCATTTTGCTATTCAATTACTTGACATTTGCACTTTTTGCCACAGTAGGAATCTGCTACCAGACAGGGGAGCTTTGTCCCAAATGCTGGGGTTTTCTCACCTGCCAAAGGTGCCCTATCCAAAGCCTCTACATGCTCTGGCAAGCTGGTCACACACCCCTGGTCCTCCACCGTACACTTCAATCCAGATCCAAGCAGGTTAATGAAAGAGTGATTACCTCTTAGACTTGTTGCTTGTTCCCCTTACAGTCTGCAGACCAGAAGCTGAAGCTGTCACGTGGCAGTGGCTGAATGGCTGTGGCACCTCAGGTGCTCCTCTCCCTGGGGGGCAAAGGCCAACCGCACTTCCAAACTACTGGATCCCAAAGTTCATACTGCACTGACCTCTCACTTTGTCCTTAGCATCTATGGGTTGATAATTCTGGAAACTGCCACAGCTGATGGTCATCTGAAGTCCCTCCAGCCAGCGGCTGGTCAGGCCCGCCCTGAGGCTAAAATCTCTGACTTTAGTGGGGCTGGGGTTGGCTCCCAGAGAGCTTTGCTGACTGCTCCCTGCCAGCCTGTTGGGCTGTCCTCAGCAAGAGGTTAGGCTCTCTGTGTCATTTTGTGGGTTCTGTAGCTTCAAAATTTGTTCAGGGTCACCTTTTACATGAATTGGAGGTGGTGGGAGCTGGGGCCCCCTGAAAGTCCTGTTTCTTCTCTGCCATCTTGATTCTGCCCCCTGGACTGACAATTTCCCATGCCTAAATTTCTCTGTCACATTTTACCTTCCTTTGCCTTTGTCTGGCTTCCTTTAAGACTCAGCTCAAAGTCCAATTTCTGAAGAAGACCTTTCCTAGCCTCCCCAGCTGCTAATGCCTTCCTCTTCCAGAGGCCCTGAGGGATTTGAAAACTCTAACAAACCAAGCTCTGCTTGCCATCAAATTGGTGACAAGAAGTTGGTTGATAAGGTAGTCATGACATTTGCCATGATAAAAATTCCTCTTCTCTAAGAATAACATCACCACAAGTGAATAAGTATTACACAAGCCTGGTTTGTTGTGCTCTTACATTTATTTCCCAGTTTTGATTGATCTGATTCACTAGAAATGGTAACATTGCCTTTTCTAGGTGATTGCACAGGGATCCTCCTGGAAGATTGGGTTCAAAGAACATAATTATGAGTGACCAATAATCATCAATATGCCAGATAACAAACAAGGCAAAGAAATTAAATGGGAACACAATGGCCCAGGTTAAGAAAAAAGGCTTTAACATTTCCTAGGCATCACATGGAAGAATTTCTACTCTTTGTTTTTGAAATAAATAGAGGTTAATATTCTAACCTAGCTAGAGGAACATCTTTTCTAGTCTATAGGTCTAATAGGTTAACTTCATGACAAACCAAGTCTAATAACTATATAATTCAGTATGTAGGCATACAAAGGTCAAATGCATCATTGGAATGATTTATCAACCTTAATAGGTTTTAGAATGGGATGCTTTAGGGCCAAAGTAGGAATACAAATTAAGGAATATAATTTCCCTTAGAATGATGCAAATGTTTTCCCTGGCACTGAAAGCAGGTTGTTTCATGTGGTGACATCAAGGTTAAATAGGCAATATTGTTTTCAAATATATTTCTGTAAACAATATAATTCCAGTTATTTGGAGATGTTAATACTAAATTCACTTCTCACAGAAGCATAGAACTAATATTTCCTCTTTTGTCCTTTGGTCTTTTATATTATGATGCACCTTTACCTAACTTCATTGTAGGTTTACTGATATAAAGCTCAGGGGGCAGGATGAAGAGAATTTATCCAGAATTGGATAAATATACTCCTAACTTATATGTTCCCCCAATTTTAAGGAAAAGGCAAATTTTTGTCTTTTAAATAAAATAAAGAAAAAATATAGTATGTTATCATAGCATACTAGTTTTCATCCTCAGATAGAAAATCAAATTGGTGTCATTGAAAATATGCAGTAACATCCCAAATTGTACTCCTAAAAAGATTTAAAAGACAAATTCAAAGGTGCTATCTCCTGAATAAGTGATATCTCCCCCACCCCCCTTTTCTAATCTTCTCATTCCTCTTCCCTTGAATATATTTACGTAGCAGAGTCTATATCTTAGCTTGACTAGGAAAATAAATGACTGAGTCAAGGAATTCTCAAATAGGTCATCAACTTTGATCACACAAACAATGATAGTTGTGTGAACTTCTTTCGAATCACAGAAAATAAAATTCCAAATAGGTTTGAATGGAACACAAATAAAATATAGTTTTAAAATATTCACATAAAGTTGTTCCAGAAATAGTAAAGTTTGTGGTGAAATTGCCAAGTGCTTTAATAACAGAAATGATTTAATAATAATTTACCTCAATGGATTCATCATTTCATGCTTATGATTATTCCTTCCACCACTACAGATTGCAAACCTTACATGTTTTTTTTTATTATCCTGAAGTACAGTAGTTTTTATTTTCCTAAAAATTCTTTGTAGTGGTTTCATCAAGCAAATATGAATATTTTCTCAGATTCTTTTATTATTTCAGTGATCATGATGTTTTATTCAAGATGTCCTTTTGTTAACTCTAATTCTCACTGTATGACTACATCTACCTACTGTTCGCATATACCATTAAACTCTCTTTCTCTCTGTCTCTGTCTTTACCTCTCTGTCTCATTCTCTCTTTATCTCTGTCTCTCTCTTTCTCTCCTTTTTTACTTTCTCTGGTATATGTCAGATTTATTATTAATGTGATACTATCTATTCATGCACACCACAAAACATTCCATTGCCATTAATAGAGAGAAATAGATAAGACAGAAAAATTAATGAGTTAATTTAAGCTACCCATCTAGCTCCATGTCATAGTTTGAAAAAAATACATTTTTAATCCATTTTATTTTTACAATAATGTATCTGCAATGCAATATTCACAATGCCTATGGCAACTATAAATATGCCGATGTGGTTATTAATCACAAAATATACAAGGCTCTCTACATGGGGAATAAAGCTAGAACATTTATTAAAATACCAGAAAACGGAGTCCCAAAACAAGAAAGTCAAAGCCATCACAATAGTTACAAAATTGGCACAAGTAGTTAATGTAGTAAGCACCCAATTTCTCAACCTTTAAAACAGAAAAGGCTACCTCAGTCAAAGTTCCTCTTCTCCCCCACTCATACCAACTATTCAGCTTCCGGGAAGCATGTTCCCAGTAGCTCTGGCCCCCTGAAGTTCCAGTCCCTGGCAGTCATCAGCAGAAATTCTGACTGGCTCCAAAAAAAAAAAAATTCATGCCTTCACCTCTACCTTGGCCCCTACCACTGCGCTGCCTCTGCTGGCCACTGCTGCTGCTGCCACCACTGCCAGTCACCACTTGGCTTCTGCTTCCTCTTGCCCTACCCCTTCCTGCTACATCAGCAAGTCCAATGGGGCATGGAAGATCTTTAAATCCCATACCCCTTACATATGAGGATGGTTCAACCAATCTCTTTCATATTAGCAGATTTCATTGAGGAATTTACATAATATTCTGGGGCTCAATGAAATTATTACAGTGTTAGGTGAATAGAGACAATTTGATAACCTCACCATAGATACTGAACCATTTTATGCTTTAGAATGTACATTGATCATTTTCCATGATACATAGATATGTACATACCTACACATATATACAAACACATGCAAGTAAATGTGTTGAATGTGTTTTATATTTTATTTGTTGTAAATCATTAACTCAATCAATCAACAATCATTTGTGGCTCTCTTGTACTGAGATTTAGGGATACTAAAACAAATGTCAAACTGTCCTTGATCTCTAGAACCTTACATTCTAACTAGAGGATTCAGCATGTGTTATGCTTATCAGTGTGTGTACACATACATATGCTTATATGCACACACATGTATATATTTATATGTGTGTACATATATGTGTATATGCATACAGACACAAACAAGATAATTTTGGTAGGGAGACACATATACTTAGCGAATCAGGAAAAAGCTTCATGTAGAAGATAATATCTGAGCTTACTCTTGAACTTATGTAACTTGAACTTATGTAACCTCTACTATAGATTTTTTTCTGTATTCAGTCACGCCCAGTTGTTCTTTCTCATGTCATTTCAAAAACTTACATATTTTTTACTATTATATAGTGTATTAAATGTTGAGGTTCATCAATTTTCACCCAAGCAAATAAGTAATTATAAGAATTCTATTAAGATCACTTCATTTTATTCCTTCAGGTTTATTTACAAATACATTTGGGATTGTTGAGGTTAATTGTTCTCATAACCATCTCTCCATGGGCTTGGCTTCCACTTAACCTTTTTGACTATTTTGTAAGATTTTATTACTCATAGTTTTCTCCCATTCTCTCTGTTCCCATTGACTGCCATAACTCTTTACTTGGCAAGAGAGTTAAGTGTTTGTGGGTGGAGGCAGTTTCTAGGTCCTTTTTATCTCAATGAATAACTGTGGCATTAGTTAATCTTTCTAAAAGGAAGTGATGCAGCAGATGCCTTTGCTATTGTTCATTTCCCATTTCCCACTCCACATTTCATCTAATAGATTTTATTTGTAGCTTCATGCAGTTTTTTCTTTTCATGTTTTATTGTATCTTCTTTGTTATTTACTTTGACCTTTGCTCTAACTGGTGATCTACTTATATGTAAACAGCCAATGCTGAAATGACTCCTATGTTTGTAGCCTGCTGTTTTCTACCTGTTCAGATAAAGGCATTTAATCTTTTTTTTAGGCTTTGTTCTTCTCTATATTGTAGTAAATAAATTTGTCTCCTTGTGAATTGGCTTGAAGTAATAAATTCTATTGTAATTCCAATTTCTAACTTGCAATAGTCACATTTTGACGTCTCCAATTTTCCTTTTCTGCTTTATCCTCAGTTTTCTGAGAATGAGCTCCTCTTACACCTTGACTTCCCAGTCAGAGATAAAGGATATATATGCAACAATATATTCCAACTCTTGACTTCCTCTGTCAGTTAGAGAAGTTAGCTAAAATCAGTGACAAAGCCCTAATCCCAGGGTCACAGGTTGTGCTCTTTGTACTCTATCACCCTGTAGGAACTTTCTTCACTTGGGGGAAAACCAAAAACAAACAAATAAATAAAATCTTTGTCAACACTTTTATTCATCCAGTCTCTTTTCTGTTTCATTTCATTTGTTTTCATTTAAACTTGTTTTTAAATTAAATTAATTTTATTTAAGTTTCCCTCTTTCATCCAAACTTGATGTGTAGCAGCCACACATAGGCTTGATCCCAGTGCTGATTGGAATGGAAACTTAAACCTATTCCATTTTTCAAACCATTGCAGGTTCTCCCCTCATTTGGCAACCTGGTCCTCCCAAACTTCTTACCCCATCTCACCCCACCCTATTTCCATATAGATAATGAAGTTAAGGTTGTCACTCTATCAGTTTTAGCCCTAATGTAGCTCAGGTTCCTGAGCTCAAGCAATCCACCAGTCTCAGCTTTCTGGCAATAGGACCTATAGGCATAAGCTATGTCAGTACTTTTAAACTAACTTACAAAAGTATTTAAAACAAACACACAAATCCCTTGACGAGGAATCTGAATTTGCCTAGTGCTTGGGAGTAGTGATACTGACTACTTTCACTCATTCCATGTCACATATTAATAGGGACTGCCATCTCTACTGGGGTAGTAATGGAGACAGGGAGTTAAAATATATGCTAAATAAGTAACTATTATAAGATCTATGAGATTTTTGTACGAGTTATGCAACAGAAAGGGCAATATCTTAATAAAAGAAATCTCAAATATATAGAGTTTTTTTTTAAAGAACATACACACAGAGAGAAGGATAGTTTTGATTGTGACTGTGTCTTGATTAAATTTCTGAATTGTGTAGGTTCCTCATTGTTTTAGATTCCATGCTATAGCGATATAACAGAAAACAGGTACACAAAATGATACAAGTTGCTTCCTCCCCACGCCTTTTCATTTTATGTTGTTTATGATACTTTTCAACAATGGCCTAACCCATTTTTGATCATCTCAACTATCTGGGATACCCAAAAGACTCAAGGCATAGGTTTTGATATGTGGAATGAAAAAAAAAAGTCATTCAGATACAAAACCAAAACAAACAAACAAAAAAAATCAAAGTTAATATATGCAAGTTCCTACCTACATTTTCTTTCTCTATTGTGTCAGCATTAGGTGATAAAGAACCAGGAGATATACTCCCTTATCTCTATACTGAAGGGAGCATTTTTTACAATGCCATACTACCTAGTCTCTAGGGATAGTATAATAGCCTCTAACCAGCTGCAAACCCCATGTTCCCTGTAATCAGGAATCTAGAGTTTGGACTAACACATGGCTGTTAAGGCTGCTGGTGCAGTGCCTGCTGTGAAATGTTCTCCTCAATGATGAAGTTGATACTTGACATCTATTTCTGCATATAATTGAAAAAAATATCAATCCTTGTTTCTGTAACACATTCTCTGAAGTTATTCTCCTAATGACAAATCTCACTGACAAGCTGGGTCCCTAGAACTTGCTTCTTGTCACCTCAGTGTTCTGGGGTGGCCCTGAAGGGTTCAGGGTGGCTTTCTAATGCCAGACTTCACAAGGTTATATTTTGACCCTAACTATTAATCAGATGTCTATTAGACTAAGATATCCATTCAGCACCTTCTTACTTACTTCTCAAAGGAATTCTAAGTGATATATAAGTGTAAGGTTTTCTTTAAAAATAAAAAAATACATATCCTGAAGCATATTTCCCAATATAGTTTTCATGTAACCTCATGATCCGCATTTCACACTGAAGTCATCTAATATATATGTTGACCTAGTTTGGATAATCTTTTCAAGTTCTTCATAGAATTTCTGTATTTTTATATCCTCCATAATAAATATTGATGTATAAGCTGAAATTACTTTCACAGTGGTTTGTTTCCTTAAATTGATTATGAACATTTCCAATTGCCATCACTACATGTTAATAAATGAAGCAGCATGCACCCCAGCATACCAAGGGTGGCTGCCAACAAAGGTTCTTAGATCTGCTTTTTTAAAGGAAAGCAACTCAAAATGGGTTAACAATCTTGCTTTAATCAATCAAACACATCTTTTACCTAGTTCAGGGGAAAAAGTCAGCACCCCGAACTTCAGAGTATAGAGAGGTTACAAGCAAACAGAAACAATTCAAGCAGACAAGCCTCCAACTGTCCAACCATTATATCTATACTTAGTCATTTACTATAGAGGGAAGCATCAACATCTGGGTTTTTCAGAGTCAGGGGGCTCTCAATGGCTGCCCAGAGTCCTGTCTGGTCAAATCACACAACATTTCTCAAAGTGAACCCCCAAACAATGCCTCACATCAAGGATTATATAGCCTTCTCCTGACTCAGAGAATGTAACAACCCTCTTGTGCCCCTGCCCAATCACAAATAATCTCCTGAAAAACAAGCCTCCACAGGCTCCAGATGCACTTAATCTAGGAGCGGTGAAGATCTTACACAATACAATCTTAGAAAGATGGAAACAACATAAATTTATATTCCCATTACAGTATATCATGAAAAGATTTTTTTTTATCCTTTGGTTTCACAATGATACCAATTCTGCCAGCTCCTAATTCATTTCTTTGGTCTATCATTCCAAGTAGAAAAAAAAATGTCTTTTATTTTTCTAACTCATTCATAATGATAATATCAATACAAATATGATTTAGATTCATGGAAACATATGTTGAAAAAATATGTATTTGAAGTCAGGAAATGTATATTCAAGTCACTTTATCCTATCTTCCTTCCTGTGTGGCGTTGGAGGGATCACTTTGACTCTCCACCCTGTTTCCCCTTCCATTAAATGAAGGAATGTACAAGATAATGATGATTGTCCCTTCCAAATATAGGTGGAAGCAGTGTCCAGGGGCACATATCTTCCTGTAACACATAGGGCATGTCTCTTATAGTAGCAAGCTACAGAAGTTTCAATATAGTCTGTAGGAGGTCTGCATTTGGTGAAATCATAACTTGTAAGTCCCCATCTTCTAAAATATGCTGTACGATGATAGATTTAAAACTGGAAAAGACCTTAGACACTATTTGGTTCAACCCCATAATTTTATACCTGAGGAGAGGTAGGACCAGAAAGCTGATGTGCTTGTCCCAGGATCACAAAGTTGTAAATGACAGAGGTTGGATCCTGGATACACTGTTCCCAAATCCAGCATTCTTTCTGCTATACCCTGCTGTTTCTATAACCTATATGTCGTAAGCTTTAAAAGTAACGTAAAGAACCAATAGGTTCAAAGAAAACACATTAAATTAAATGGTTTAGTTTAAAAAGAAAAAAAAATCAACGAAATACTTTTGTTCCAAAACCTGGGAAGTATTTTCTTATGAATAAACACAAAATCATATCAGATATGTATCAGATATATATATATATATATATATATATATATATATATAATGTATCAGATATACATAAGGAACACTCATGAAGATTTATATAATTACAGAAACACAAGTGGCCAAGGAACATATGTAGGCAAAATATTGTGAAGAGGAATACATGTAGATAGATAGAGGGTCAGATATGCATGGTGGGCAAATTCCATCTTTGGTATCTCCAAGGTATAGTCATTGATATTATCTTGTGATATCATCATGTTATTTCATACAGTTTGCTACCTTCTGCCTCCAGTCTGGACAGCTACTGTAACTTGTTTTCTTTTTTTTTCTGGATGTGTCATATGTGCCAGATGCAGTTCTACTGAACTTAAAGTCTCCATTAAATGTTGCACAGCTGGTCATGAAATCCTTGTCAGATATGACTCTGCCAGATGCTTTGCTCAATTGAAATTTTGGCAATCTCTTCCTTAAAGAAAGGACGAATGCTGCCATCCCACCCTCAAATGAAGTCAACCAGCTTTATTAAGCACCTACTATGGGCCAGGAACTATCCTAAATGCTGGGAGCACAATGGTATTATGCTTACAATATAGTGGTGCTTAATAAAGGTCTATTAACTGCCCAATTGAACCAACCAACTTCACCAGAGTGAAGCAGGACATACTGAGGAAAAAGGTCTAAGTGTTGTGAGATGAAGTGGGGAAAAGAAGCATTTCACAGCAAATCACTTCATTTTTGTTTGTTTGTTTTTGGTGGATAATATAAGGTCAGATTCTCAGCTGTGAATTTTCTGAAAGGTCTGAGGGGAGCTTATAAGGTTTGATGTGGCTGCTATGGAGAATTGGGTGTTGTGTTGATTAGGGAGATGTAAAAAAAGAATTACCTTTCTGCAATGGGACTAATTAGTATTGGATAGCAAAAAATTTGTAATGGATTGTTTCTTGATTTCCTTTAACTACATATGGTAATATATGAATGGGATAAAGGGAAGAAGTGGGTGAGAGGAGTAATCCAGGATTGGGGCTCAGCAAAGCATGAAAGGAAACAGGAAAAGGAAGCAAGGGATTCCAGAACAGTGAGTAGTAGAGAACTGGGTTGGTATAAGAATGGATTAAGATTATAAAGGACACAGAATGGAACCAGTGAAGAAGTAATGACCTTAGAAAGAGCTATGGGGTAGAAATAATGGAGGACACAGAATAAACAAGGTCAGAGGGTCATAAACCATAGGGAAAGATCAAATGAAAAATGATTGGATAAGGAGATTTTGGAGTTAATGAAGATAGAAGTGAAATGAACTTCATGAATCCAACTATGTAAGATTTGGATTCAAATCCCTTTATCATCCTAGATGCCTTTTTAAGGATAGTCTTCAATTTGCAAAAGCATTTCCTAAACTTTACTGCCCATAATGACAAAAATAGCATGCAATAATAAACCAAAAATAGCATTTATATGAAGGTTTGAGGTCTGCAAAGTGTTTTAGTAATTGACTCATTTTACCCTCACAACAAGCCTAGGAAATAGATGAGAGTATCTCCATTTTACAAATGAAGAAACCTAGGCAGACAGTGACTTTCCCAGGATCACAGTTACTAAGTATCTTAGTTTGGATTTCCAAGTTTAGCATTCTCTCTGCTGTACTAGTTAGTTATCTAATACAAAATATAGAATATATTGTTCCAGATATGGTCTAATGAAGGAAGAATGCAATAGGTCTATCCCCTCCTTTCTTCTGTGTATGATATTTCTCTAATGATGCCAACATCTAGTTTATAGTCCCCTTAATAAAAAGGGGAGGAGTTGGGCTAGCTTGTAGATTTTGACTTCTAGGATTTTTCTTTTTAATTACATGATGAATTGTAGCTCCAACTATCATGATTTCCAATAGCCTGGGTTCACCTGCTATGCCCAACAAGAATCCTACTGGACATAAAGAAATAGAAATTCACCAAATCAAAAGCTTTCAATGTGAATTCATGAAGATAGTTTTTGCAGTAATAAATGGGATGCTTTTAAGTAGCTTTAGAAAATAGATTTTCTGTTTTTCAATAGGCATAATTGTCTTAGACCTGAGCTTTGCTTTTTCACCAGCACATTGAACATATGTTACAAAAATGTTTTGAATTCTCTATATTTTTTCTAATAACCCCTTTTGCTGTGTTTGAATATGCCAATGCATTGAAAAATGAAGGACTAGTAAAGGGCAATGAACAGAGATAGTATTATCATAAAATATTATATTTTTGAAAGATTTTATAGTAGTTTATATTCTATATATTTTGACATAAGAAGAACAAAAAGCTTTGACTATGCCTAATGGTGCTGCACTAAGTAATAGTAAAAAGGCTGTCTAAAACTACCATTTGTGTGGTGGAGCCAAGAGGGCACAGTAAAAGTAGGAACTTGCTTGAGTTCCTGCTCCAACCACCTACAATACCTGTAAAATTTAACTCTAAAAAAATTTCATAGCTCCAGAATCCATAAAGTGACAGAGGGAAACAAATCTCCCACTGAAGGCAGCCTGGCCGGCCAACAGAAAAGGCCTATTGCACTAGGCTGGGAGCAAAGAGCAATCACAGTCCCATGGGACCTGCATGAGAAAATACCATTGACACAGACTGGCCAGAGCAAACTTCAGGAGAGTGAGTCACTGGCATCTGTGGTGGATTCCAAACTTCACAACCAATAAATGACAAAGAGAAAGGAAAAGATCAGTGGGGAACCCAGTGTATCCTGGGTGAAAAAAGAGAGAAGTCTGGACCTTGCTCCTGGGCAGCAGAAAAGACTGTTGCTGTGACTGCTGCGACTGCTGCAACTGCGGCTACTTCTGGCTCTAGACCTACAGATCATAGGGGGACAAACTGACTGTCAAGAGGGCATTTGAAGGCATCTCTCTGCTGGCATTGAGCCAAGATTCTCTTGCTTTGCCCTGCTTGGATCTGGGTTCCAGTCTTGGGAGGTGGTCCTGGGGTGAGGAGCACAGGCATGGCAGAGTTGTTGAAGCTGGGGAGAGAAAGTTCTCATAGTTCTGAGTCAGGTACCTGGAAAAAACTTGGACAACAGTTGTGCAAAACCCCAGAGTTTTGGGACAAAACCACTTTCCATTCTGGAAGCAGAGTTCCACCATGGCAAAGAGCTAATATATCAAGTAACTGACTTGCAAGATGAGAAAACAGGGGAAATGCAATGAGATTATAGAATCTTTATTGGTAACAAAGAGGCTCAAAACATTGAACCAGAAGATGGCAACAAAGTAAAAACTCTTGTATCAAAAACCTCCAAGAAAAATGTAAACTGGTAAAATGCCATGGAGGAGCTCAAGAGGATTTTTAAAGTCAAGTAAGAGACGTAGAGAAAAAAATTGAGAAGAGAAATGAGAATGGTGCAAGAAAATCACGAAAAATGAGCCAACAGCCTGACTGAAGAAAATAACGCCTTAAAAAATAGAATAACTCAAATGATAAAAGAGGCCCAAAAAGCCAATGAGAAGAATGCCTTAAAATCAGAACTTTTTTAAAAACAGATGGAAAAGAAATTTCAAAAACTCACTGAAGAGAATAATTCCTTCAAATTTAGATTGGAGGAAATGGAAGGTAATGACTTTATGAGAAATCAAGATACTATAACACGGATCCAAACAAATGAAGAAATAGAAGTCAATGTGAAATCTCTCATTGGAAAAACCACAGAACTGGAAAATAGATCCAGGAGAGATAATTTCAAAATTATTGGACTACCTGAAAGCCATGATCAAAAAAAGAACCTAGAAATAATCCTTCAAGAAATTCTCAATGAAAACTGCCTTAATGTTTTCTAACCAGAGGGCAAAATAGTGGTTGAAAGAATCTACTGATTACCTCCTGAATGAGATCCCAAAAAGAAAACTGCTAGTAATATTATAGCCCAATTCCAAAGTTCCCAGGTAAAAGATAAAATATGACACACAGTCAAGAAGAAACAATTTGAGCACTGTGGAAACACAATCAGGATAACACAAAATTCAGCAACTTCTACATTAAGACACTGAAGCGCTTGGAGAATGATATATCAGAAGTCAAAGGAGCTAGGATTAAAACTAAAAATCTGCTAACCAACAAAACTGAGTATAATACTTCAGAGGAAATTATGGTCATTCAATGAAACAGAGGACTTTCAAGCATTCTTGATGAGAAGACCAGAGTTGAACCAAAAATTTGATTTTCAAATACAAGAAGCAAGAGAAGCATGAGAAGGTAAACAGGAAAAATAAATCAGAAGGAACTCATTAAATATGAACTATTTACATTCTGACATGGAAAAAATGGTAATTGTAACTCATGAAACTTTTATCAGTATAAGGAGAGTTGAAGGGAATGTATGTATATGTATGTGTGTGTGTATATATATATATACATATATATATATATAAAAGCAGGTATATGTGTGTATATATAATATGTGTGTATACACATATACAAAGACAGAGGGCACAGGATGAGATTAATATAAAGTGATGATATATAAAAAATAAAATTAAGAGGTGAGAGAGCAATAATGGGAGAAGAAGAAAGGGAGAAAATGAATAGGGTAAATTTTCTCACATAAATTAGCATGAGAAAACTGTTACAATGGAGGGGAAGATCAGGAAGGTAAAAGAGAATAAATCAACCCTACTCTTGTAGGATTTGACTTAAGGAGGGAATAATACACACACTCAATTAGGTATTTTACCCTACAGCAAAGTAAAGGTGAAGGGAATAAGAAGGGGGATGATAGAAGGGAGGGCAGATTGGTAGAGAGGGTAGTTAAAAGCACACACTTTTGAAAAGGGACAGAGTCAAAGGAGAAAAAAAAATAATGTTGGGGGGGAGGATAAGATAGAGGGAAATATAGTTAGTCTTTCACAATGTAAGTACTATGGAAACGTTTGAAATTACTACACTTGTACAACCTATATTGAATTGCTTGTCTTCCCAGTAGGGGTGGCTGAGGAGGGAAGAAGGGAATTTGGAAATCAAAGTTTTAAAAACAAATGTTAAAATTGATTTTTACATGCAACCAGGAACTAAGATATACAGGCAATGGGGTATAGAAATTCATCTTGCCCTACAAGAAAGTAAGGGGGAGATGGGGGAGCATATAAGAAAGAACCTGAATGAGGAAAGGGATATTCAGTATTCTTGCTATATTGGGGTGAGAGGTAGGGGAGAGACAGGAAGAAAATTTGTAACACAAACTCTTGAGGAAGTGCATGTTGAAAATCGCCCCAAAAAATAAAATAAAATAAATAAATTTAGGTTAAATAATTTTAAAAAAACACCATTTCTGATACCCAAAAAGACTTTGAGTGAGTCTGTTTCTCATTAACATTCTTGGGAAATTTTTGTATTTGATGAATGAATTTATGATGTAAAATTGTAAAAATATCTCTTTCTTAAAAAATAAAAAACTATACAAATACATTTACAAAAAACCCTCACATTATGGTAGATATACATGTGCTTACATATTTGATATTTGCAGTTTGTTTCTCTACAAATGGCACTTTCATAAAATTATAGTGAGTATCTGCATCTGATTCTTAACCAGAGATCTTAGAATAATAAAATTAGTTATTTCACTGATAGTTTTCTTTCAGAAAAAAGGAACAATAAAGATTTTAGGAGCTAAGGAGTTTCTAATTTCTAGAGGTCTTTATGTCCAGGCTAAATGATCCATTGTTGGTGATGTGGACAATTTCTGTCCTAGTTTTGATTTCACTAGATGAAATCTGAAGACCCTTCTAATTCTGAGATTCTAAGATTTTTTCTGGCAATAAAAATGGTACTGAATTCATTATTTAGTTTTATAACTTTGTCCAACAAGATGTCTAATATTCATTTGAAAAAAAATATACAAGATTCCTTGAAAAATGCAGCAATGCAGATAACTTCTTATTAATATTCCTCTGGTTATTAATATCAACTAAGGAATATATCAAGGAGACCTATGTTCAACAAAGGTTGGGTTTTTTTTTGTTTATTTATTTGTTTGTTTGGTTTTTGCCATCATGGAAGGATGTCTAGCACAAAGTTGAAATCGGGGGACATAAATTGCTGTAATGGACTTTTAATACTTTTGGTATCATGGGCCCATTTGGCAATTTTGTTAAGCCCATAGACCCCTTATTTGTATAATGTGTTAATGAATGCAAATAAAGCCCAGAGAGTTACAAATTAAAACAATCATATTAAAGATGATTAATTAAAAAATCATGACCTTAGGTTAAGAACCCCTATTATAAAGGCAATGTCTTCTTGATGCTTCTATTGGCAGATAGCATTTATTGATTTCATCAAGTCCTAAAACATTGCAACTCCCTCCAAATGAAATTAAAAATCAATTGAAAGAGTTATAAGTAACTATCCACTCAGGGAAAAACAAAATAAAAAACAATGGATGGAATATGCTTATAGTTCAGACTATTATTTGCAGTTGAATGAAAAGTCTATGGAGCTCATCTATCAATCAAATCTTAGGTAGACTTTTCAAATGGAAAAGAAACATGGTCCAGAATTGGAAATGACTAGCATATTTCTGTGAAATTATATGGTTATTTTAATTAGCCCATTGTTCTACCTGAAATAAGCCTCCCTTTTTATCATTAATTCTTCTACATCATTGAAAATTGTGAAATATCACAGTCACTAAAAAATTTAAGTTACATATCACCCAAAAAACAAAAGAAAAGGTACACAACATGAGAGAAGAATCTGCCATATATACCTTTCCAGTAGAATATTAGTTCCCCATGACCAGGAACTCCACCCATCCCTCTTTTGGTAGCCCTTTACTCTAGAAGATTTACTTCATGAGGTTTTTACATTAAACCTACAAGCTGAATAAATGTGTCTGGGATTACTGGACTATAAGAAGAAGTCATGTCAAGAATGCCATCAAAAATAAGTATGACCAGAAGGGGGAAAAAGGACAGTTCATGAACTGAAAGGAAAGAAAAACTTATGGCTACTCCACATATGACATCGGTGTCGCTCAACATCAGAAGATTAGAACAGGGCATCCAACATACTGGAAGATTTATGGAAGTATATGGGAAATCATTACAAAGGATAAGAAAATGGGAAGGCATTGTGATAAGAACTGGTGGGAAAATTACCCACGTTGATGAGATCACAGATCCTTCAGAATGTAGAACTATATGTGATTTTTTGACAGATCAAAAAGATGAGCCATAAAACCCAAATTTCCTTGACCTCCAAACTTTGAAAAATGTCAGAACAAACTAACAAAAGAAAGACTGCTAGAGTTTTAATACAAAATAATTATGAATTTTAAATGTAACAGAATGTTTTCATTTTCACGTTTGTATACATGCATATATACATATGTACATATACATACACATGTATATACACGCATGCATATATACACTATTCTTATACATATACGTGTGTGTGTATATATATATACAGACATATATATATATATATATATATATAGGTAGGGGATACTGAATTTCATCAATGTCTCTGATAAATATGTTTCATTGAAGTTTTTGTCGTTTTCTTCTTCACTCGTTGTTATTTCTCAGTTCCACCCTAAGAACCCTACCATGTAATAATAAAAAAACAAAACCTATAAAATGAATCAGCAATTACTGTATCTGATACGACATGCTTTCTTTCATAGTTAAAACTTCAAGAGAAGCTGTAATATTCATATGTAACCAGTGAATTCAGGCTCTTTTCTCCATGTCTTTTTGTAAATTAACATTCTATATGCCACCAAGTGAGTCAAATAATACCATCTTAAGATTTTAATTGGGTAAGAAGAAAAGTAGGCAAATAAAAAGGTTAGCAGTTGGTAATAATAATGAGGCAGTGTTTGGACAAAAAGAATCAAACATTTTATTTTGCAAGTAAAAGATCAAATGCAGCTGATGATTGATGTCAACTAGTATTGCTGCATTGGTCTAGTGCACTGGCTAAGCATATATTGTGGCACTATTATGAAATCTATGCTATGTCACTACTACTATTACTACTAATGATAATAATTATAACATTGCTTAGGGCTGTCATTAAATTCTTCCTTGAGATTTTGTTCATTTATTTGCTTGTTTTTAGTTTTAAAGCTGTGACATATTCAATTCTTTTAGGAAATGTTCTTCTAGCTAGCAAGCTAACAAAAATTAGTAAATAATCAAGGCCACATTCATAAACTCCATTACACTTTATTTACTACTAAGGGAAAATGTCCAAATCTCTAAACACTGTGTACCAGTTTATGAACATCTGAATATTCCTGTCAAAACACAGCTAAAATTGTTGTGTGTATAAGGAGGAAAATAGAGATGATTAGATATTGAAATCAGTAATTATTTCTTTTCTCTTCCATACCTCCCCTCCCCTGAAAAGGAATTCAATGAATTTCTATTTGCCAAGTGATTCAGGCTTGCCCTCTCTTCCTTGGCACTACTGCTTTTTGCAAGATGAGAAAATTGGCTCAAACTACAGAACTGGTATCGAGTCCTACCCAAGCACATTGAAAAATTATCACTAATTTAAGTTTACAAGGGATGAATTTAATAATATTACTTTTTTGATTCAGGTTTCCATAATTATAACCAACTCCAGTTCCTCTGAAATATTCCCAGTGAGTTCTGTAATCCCTCTTTCTGGAAATTTTGGAAATAGAATAAAGAAGAATTTTAGTAAGGATGTACTGCATCACATCCTTATAGAATAAGCAAATTATCTCAGACATTGTGTCTCAAAAAAAAAAAGGTTTAAAGAATTCATGGGAAATGGGTAGCAAGTAATTAAATATAGATAAACGTATATGCATGTGTGTATAAACAAAGAAATAACAAATGTTTGGAGGTTGGTGTCTCTCATCTTAGTTTAATAAATAATTAAAATTTTGAATTCATGATTATTCAACAACAGTAGTAGCAACAAGTAACTCTTTCTCTTCTAATTTTACCTGCATTAGTTTATTTGTGCAAAACCATTTTAATATGTAATCAAGGTAAGGCATTTTATTCTATCTTTCCTTCTTTATCATTTGCTTAGTCATAAAGACTTCCCCTCTCCAAAGATTTAATCATGTTTACTCCTTTAATTTGTTTATGATGACCACAGAAGAGGAGAGTGGAAAAAGCGCTGAACCATCAAAGATGTGAGCTTGGATACTTGACATCCAGCACTAAGTAGTTCTCAGAATAACACGGGGCAAGACAGTCTGAATCTTTCTGACTCTGTTTCTTTATCTGTCAAAGAGGAAGGATGCCTGCCCCAACCAACCTCATAGGGTTGTAAATTAATGTATATGAAGCTATAAGGTTTTATATAAAAGTTAGATTTTATTATATTGATGGCAAATTTTATACTTATTATAGTGTTTTGTGGGTTGTAGGTGTTTCATTTGAAAGTAAATGTACTTACTCCCTCTTTGATGATGTCCATCTTTAGAAGGGGTCACCCTTTCCCAACTTTTTCCTATACCTCTCCTCATGGCCATGACTTCCCCTTAGTCAATGGCTTCTCTCCAACTTTCAAGCTTTTTATAAGACTTTTAAACATCTCTGGATGAATAAAGGTAAAATAAAATTATCAGAGGCTAACTGCCACCAATGAAAGTGACTTGTGTGCCATTATTAAAGATAACATGATTCCTTTTCTCTGATCCCCATTCTCAAAAGTAATATATTTACAAATAAGAAATTGCTTTGTTCAATCATACTTTTTTTAAGTTTTGTTCAGCCATTTCAGTCACAACTGACTCTTTATGACCCCATTTGATATTTTCTTGGCAAAGATGCTATAGTACTTTGCCATTTTTCTGCACTTCGTTACTGATGAGTAACTGAGGCAGACAGCATTAATTGACTTGCTCAGGGTGACACAGCGAGAAAGTGTCTGAGACCAAATTTGATGAGTCTTTTTGACTCCAGGTCCAATACTTTATCTACTACATGACCCCACTGCCTCAAACACACTTTTGTCATAAGTCAAAATTCACTGCTAATTAAATACACATACATATGCATGCATACATATACACATCTTTAAAGTACGGAAGAGCTTTGGATTTAACACATTCTCTCTTTATGGGGGGGAGAGATAGAGGGAAGAGAAAAGATAATCCCTATATAGTATTAATTTAAATGAAGTCAAAAGTTCAACAGAGTTGGTCTATTCCCTGTCTCCTCTAGAACTCCATTTTCTATATTGTCAGCAGTAGACAAAGATGAGAAAGACTTTACAGAGATCTGATTACTGCTCAATACTAGTTATGCTGTCTCTACAATAAATTTAAATCTTTTTTGAGTCTATGTTTTCCTTAAATTCACATTTCCATAGAATCCCACCTCTCTCTATACATCTTTCTTCTTTAGATTGTTTATTCCCTCTTCCTTTGGGATACCTCACTGTCTTAGAAATTAACATAGACAAGACTTGGGATTTTATTTCTCAAAGCAAAAAACCTGATCTCCAGTGCCCTACTATGCCATCATCTCCATTCTTATAGAATACGCTACATGGGCAGGGGAGTGGCGTGATCAGATATATACTTTAGGAAAAAAAAAAAACATTTAGGGGGTGGCTAGGTGGCACAGTGAATAGAGCACCGTCTCTGGAGTCAGGAGGACCTGAGTTCAAATATGGCCTCAGACACTTAACACGAGAACTTGGCCAAGTCACTTAACCCCAATTGCCCTCCAAAAAAAAAAAAAAAGAAAGAAAGGAAAAAAAATTTAGGTAGCTTAACTGAGTAGAATGGACTGGAATGGTAGAAGACTTAGGGCAGACAGACTAACTATGAATTTGCAACAATAATCTGGACCAAGGTGATAAGACCCTAAACTAGACTGGCACCTGTGTAAATAGAGAGATTGACTTAGATGAAAAAGATGCTTATGTCATTATGAATGACATAATAAATAAGGTTTGGGAACTGTTTGTTTATGTGAGGTAAGGGAGAAAAAATCAAGGACAACACCAAGGTCATAAAGATGGAATACTGGAAGAATGGTAGTACCTTTGACAGAAATGAAGAAGTTTGGAAATGGAGGGAGGGCAGGAACAGAAGTAAAGATATACATTTTTACTTTTTACATGTTTAAATTAAGATGTTTCTGGGATATACATTTTAAAATTCCCACTACACAATTGGTGATATAAGGTTAACGTTCCAATGACAGACTGATACATCTCTTTCTCCTTCTATCTCCACCTAGAGTAAGAAAAAAATGTATGTATATATGCTATCTATACAACCACACACATACATACATTTGTGCATATATAATGTATGTCTCCGTACATATGCGCGCACACACATACATATATGTGAACACATGTATATGTGTATGTTTGTGTGTGTATGTCTATATGTATATGGGTATGTGTATGTAAGATTCCAGGAGCCAAGATTTCAAAGTAAGATATAAATTGCCGTAACTTTTCCTTATTCTCCTCCAATCAACCATAAATAGCATCCCAAAACTAACACATTCTTCATATAGTTCTGGGGAAATGCAGAAACTGGACTTACTGGCCTTAGCACACACCAGACACTACCACTAGGACCCCGGTTCAGTAGAAGGTAAGTTGACAGCATCCAGTAGCCTCCAACAGCTTCAGCCACCCACCACTCCCCCTCATAAGGACAACGCCAGACATGAATGTCCCCCATTGGCCTCAAGGAGACAATGCAGCATCAGGTAAACAACCAGTGCCTGTAGCCCCTGGCACAAGAAGCCTGAGACAATGCCCCTTCTACCCTTACAGCAGAGTTCATTTTTTAAAGGAAAATAGGCAAAAAAGATGAGAAAAAACCCAAAGTAAGAACAACAACAAAATCTGACAATAGAAAGTTATTACAGTGACAGGAAGATCAAAACAAAAACTCAAAAAAGGAAAACAATGTCAAAACATCTTTGGGCAAAACCTCAAAGAAAAAAGGAAAGTAATCTTAAGGCCAGAAAGAACTGATGTAAGAAATCAAAAAGGAGTTTCCAAATCTTCTAAGAGAGGAAGAAGGAAAACTGAGAAAAAAATGAGAATGATGCAAGGGAATTATGAGAGAGGGAGTCAATAGCTTAGAAAAAGAAAAGCCTGCTTAAGAAATAGAATTGGTGAAATGGGGGTGGGGAGTAGTTAAAAAATTAATTGAGGAAAACAATACCTTAAAAGTAAGAGATTCCACAGGACTTAACAACTGCAACATTATAGGATTGTAGTTCATGGAACATAATATCCCAGAAGGTAAAGAGCTAGGACTATAACCAAGCATCACTTACCCAGAAAAGTTAATACATCAACACAAAACAATGGGAAATCTATGAAATAGAAGGATTTCAAGATTCCATAAAGAACACCTATAAGATTGTCTAACATGGCAGAAAAGTCAAATGATAAATGTTGGAGAGGGCGTGGGAAAATTGGAACATTAATGCACTGCTTGTGGAGTTGTGAACTGATCCAAACATTCTAGAGAGCAATTTGGAAGTATGCCCAAACAGCAACCAGACAGCATATACCTTTTGATCCAGGAATATGACTATTAGGTCTGTATTGCAAAGAGATCATAAAAAAGAAGAAAAAACCCTACATGTGCAAAAATATTTGTAGCAGTCCTTTTAATGCTAGCAAAATAGTGGAAATTGAGGGGATGTTTGTCAACTGGGTAATGACTGAACAAGGTATGATATATTAATGTAATTGAATACAAGTTGTTCCATGAGAAATGATAAGCAGGTGGGTTACAGAAAAACCTGGAAAGAAAAACCCATTTGAATTGATGCAAGGTGAAATGAACAGAACCAGGAAAACATTGCACACAATATCAGTAATATTGTGTGATGAGCAACTATTAATGACTGCTCTTCTCAGAAAAATAATTATCCAAGACAAAAACAAAGGACTGACAAAGGAAAATGTTATGCACATTTAGATAAAGAACTTACTCTGAATGCACACCAAGGCATATTCTTTTTTCATTTACTTTATTCTTTTTATGGTTTATTTCCTTTTAATATGTTTCTTATTTCAAACTATGAGTAATATGGAAATATGTTTTAAATGACAATACATATATAACCACAATCAAATTTTCTACCATTTTCAGAAGAGGGAGTGGAGGTAGGTAGAAAAATTTTATACTCATAAATTTTGCAAAAATTAATGCTAAAGTTGTTTTGAATATAATTGGGAAAAATAAAATACTACTGAAAATAAAACAGAAATAGGAAAAGAGAGAAATATCTATATAACACAAACACATCTCTCTGTCTTTCTGTCTCTGGGTGTGTGTGTGTGTGTGTGTGTGTGTGTGTGTGTGTGTGTGTGTGTG
>NW_027185791.1:9903972-9914946 GCF_028583685.1 Petaurus breviceps papuanus | reverse complement strand
TGTGTGTGTGTGTGTGTGTGTGTGTGTGTGTGTGTGTGTGTGTGTGTTTGTATGGGAATAAACTGAATAGAGATGTTAATTATATCCATGAGGTCTAATGAAGTCACCAAAAAAGGCAGGAAAGATTTGAACAATATCCATAAGTTTTGAATGATAAATCAGAAAAACAGATCAGAAAGAGTCATAAAGGCAAGAAAATAATTGAAAGAGTGGTGACATGAAAACCCAGTGAGAAGAGAGTATATAGGAGATAAGTATAGTCAACAATGTCAAACAGTAGATCAGTCAAGAAGGATTAAGTCTGAGGAAAGACCATTAGATTTGTCAAGCAAACACTCTCAATTACTACGGAGAGAGAAATTTCAATTGAGTTATGAGGTTGTAAGTGAAATTTCAAAAGTGAAAAAAGAACAAAAATATGATAATGATTAGAGTCAGCATTATGTACACATTTGACTGAGAAAGGGAGAAGAGAAGCTAGTTTGCACAGAATATGCTATACTTTCTCTACAAAAGATCCAGGATCCATTCACCCAATCCACCAAGAGTAGATGAAACACGATTGGGCACACTACTGATTTTTTTTAAAGATTGAAGATTCATGATACTAAGTAGAATATTTATATGTGCAGATCCTCTCTGAGGATGTAATGATCTCCATGATCCAGATTTGTGGAAACAAAGAGGCACTGATTTTTTCACTTTAATTTCTGTTGGATAGCAAATTGGCAAGAATAGGAAATGATAGATATTACATATATTGAAGAGGTCATGGGAAGACTGGCACAATAATATCTTATATCCACAATATTTCAACCACTGTAAATTAGTTTAATCCTTCTGGAAAGCTATTTGGAATTTTACGGAAAACTAAAATTTTCATCTCAATTGATCCAGAGGTCTAACTGGCAGATATATACTATCAGGAAGCCAAGGACAAAAATAAAGTTGCAGTATATGCCAAGATATCCCTAGCAACATTTTTGTGAAATACTAGTAAAAAAAAAGTTGGTGCCCATAGGAAATGACTGAACAAATTGTCATTTCCATGATGAAATTTCAGCAATGTAAATTAGAAGGACAAAGAACTGAATGCCAAATAAGTTTAATAACTAATCCTGACCCCAAAAAGAGTTGAGAAAATATAGCTTCCTCCTTTTTCTTATTCAGAAGTGGGCAGCTATGAACTATTTCACATACTATCTGATATAGTTTATGTTAGTGGCTTTCAATAAAAGGTGATTTTTCCCTCTTCTTTAAAAAATCATTTTAAAAAGTCATGGTTCAGGGGAGGCTAGGTGGCACAGTGGAAAGAGCACCAGCCCTGGAGTCAGGAGGACCTGAGTTCAAATCTTTCCTCAGACACTTAACACCTACTAGCAGTGTGAATTTGGGCAAATCACTTAACCCCAACTACCTTGCCTTCCCCCCTCCAAAAAGAAAAAAAAAAGTGATGGTTCATGGTAGATGGCCAAGTTATATTTAAAAATTGAGGTGATATAAAGACAAATGTGTCAATAACAAAGAAAACAAGTTAAATATTATTAAAATTAAGGCCACTAGGTAAGGGGAGAGAGGATATATTTAGAAATGGAGGTGATGTGAAAGGAAAAGATATTAATAAAAGAAAGCTTAAATTTAAAATAAAATCTGCTAGAAAGACTGACAGTTCTCACAGACTTGCAGTTGGCTTCATATTTTATACTGATTCCAAATAAAAAAAAAATATTTGGCTTTATATTCCTTTTTGGAAAATTCTGAAGAGGAAAACAAGTTTAGATTTGTGTATACATGGATACTGAATAAAATAAACAGATTCTTGTCATCATATTCGCTGTTTTTTTCAGTTCTGCTTATTAACAACAGTAGTTTACACTCATAATTTTAAGGAGCAGAGCCTGAATGTATCACAATAAAGTTATAATTTTGAGTCCAGTGCACTTACAGTATATTCCAGCAAAGCACACTCAACATACATAATTTTTGTCTAAATTGTATAAAATGTGAATCTGCAGCACTCACTGCAGAAATGGCAAAGACCCAGGTTACTGATTCCATGCTTCACTGACTTTAATACTAGCTATCTACCAAGGTAATGAGGTAGACGACAGGAAACTTAATATTAATTTTGCATGGCCAATTCAAACCTTTTTTTTTTCACATAAAAAACCTTTTGTGATTTCACCTAAACTAATAATATTGAGGTCAAGGTATGATTTTTGACTCTATTTACACAAAGACGGAGGCTACAGCTGTAGATGACTTACCACATCCAGTATTATCCTTTGCCTAGAGCAAAACAATAAACTAGGGGATTTGTAAAGCAATGCTACTTTTATGTAATGCTGAGGTTGGTTTCCTTTTCTACAATTGATTTTTATTATATTCTGTAGTCAAGGACTCTCAATGAATTTAAAGATTATCTGCAATATGTATTCTTAGAGGAAAACTGATTTCATTTAGAGAGGCCATTTGGAAACTATTTCTATAAATGCATCTCATAGTTTAATATCCTCAGGGGATGGCAGAAAACAGTATGCATTTTAAATGCTGATCAGATTCTCAAAATTAGAATTGTTGAAACATAGCAGTGGCTTTGAAAATAAGATGAATGTACTGGCCTTCATAACTATTTTTGTCATGGAGTTAACTGTGATGCTATGAATACAGACATACACACACATATATACATGCAAACATAGGTGTGTATATATATATATATTTATGTATTTTTCTATGTGTCTATAGATATTTTTATCCCTTATTTGTGCTTTTGCCCTTGGTCCCTTCCATGTTTCTCACAAGCATATTTCAGTGTTCCACTTTATTTTAATTTTTTTCCTCTCACCCTGAAATCCCCTGTGAGTATGGATGAGTTATAGCAGGGACACTCCAGCAAATATAATTTCCCACTCCTAATGTAACAATATTGAATCCTATCTGATACAGCAAAAGACTGGTCAAAGTCTTCCTCATACTTTCCCTACACCAGAAAACAATATCTATCATGTTTAAAACTCAAAAAACTGCAGTGGGCATGCTAGGTTGTCTTTAAACTTGGAAAATTGCTGTTAGAATTAAGGATGAAAGAGGTTTATTATAATTATATAGGTGTGAGAGTGTGTTTGTGTATGTGTGTATAAATTAACACATACATATGCAACACACATATACACACATCCTTAGTTTATAAGTGAAAAATCTCAAGGTTTTCTGCATTAGCAATGTCATCCCCCCACTTTCTCCTGTCACTTTTTTTTTTGTAGAACAAATGCATTTGAAAAGATAAAATAAGTAACTTCATCAAAAACAAACCTCATTAAAAATAATACTTTGGAAACCATTGTTATTCTTAAGTAAAAATAACATATCAAGCATATTTTGGGGGGGTTTCACTTTAGAGGAAAGGGTCTCATTTCCCAAACTGGTTCAATTCCTTAGCCGAGTAGAAGACACACAACTCTGCAAATGTTTTTTTGTTTGTATGTTTGTTTGTTTTTGTTGTTGTTTTGTTTTGTTTTGCTAAGTTCACCTTTCTCAAGGAGCAAATGAAAAGGGCAAGTCAATGACATAATTTGTCATTTTATGTTTGAAAATTTATTCAAGTCTTTTATTCCCCATTAATCACTAGAGAAACATTACAATTAAATTCCTTCATTTGTGCACAAGCAGCCTAAAACCTGTTTTTATTTTGTTGTTGTTGTTTTTAATTTCCCCATAAAATAATAAAAGATGTCATTTGGTTAGCACATTGAGCCTTTTGAAGTGCTTAATAGATTTTCTTTCATATCATAACAGGCTTTCATTGTTTGGGGAGAGGGATCATTTACTCTTTATTTTTACCATCTTTACCATCTAAAATTGACTAGATTCATGGTGCTTCAGTAAGGCCAATGGTGTAAGGGCATATTAGCCTTCATCAAGACAATGACTAGGAAGCAGGATGAAAATTAGTGAAAGAGTGAAAGTAATCAGAAAAAAATACAAAACTTCATGCACTCTTCAATTATCAATATGTTAATTAACCAAACAACATTCTATATCAGTAGCAACAGAAAATCAGAAATTAAAAGACAAGTCGCGGAAAGGCAGTCTGTTAAAAATGTCTTTGGGTAGAGAAGGCAAATTGATTCCTTCAAAATTAACAGTATCTTAAATAAATTGGAATTGCACCTATTTGTCAACATTATTTTCTAGGGTCACATCTTACGCCATAGTCATGTATGTAGTTAAAAAGATATTTGTCAGGGCATAGGATCTTAGGATTTCTGTATGGAAAAGACCATTGAGATTGTCTAGGTCAACATCCTCATATCATAGCTTAGATAATTAATAATGAAGAATGAGCATTTTATCTTTCTTATTGTTTTTCCTTTATGCATTTGATCCCAAATGATAGAGTTTAAAATCATTCTGTGTTGCTTGCTGTGTTGGATCTGTTATGTCATTGATGTGAGCATTGCCTCTAAACCACAGTGATCCATCCATGCCTTCTCAGGCTTGTGACTCATTCCCATGTACTCTTCTAAATACTATATGAAAGATCTACCTGTGGAGAGGACTTCCTTTGAATCCTTTGACATGTATGCATCAGTTTTCCTTTATTCTAAAGACATCATTACCCCAACTCCTTTTTTAGTCATACATATCTCTTATGGTATTTTTATGACTATTTTTGTCATGTTACACAAATTATTAAACTGTATCCTACCTTAATATTCCAACCAGGGTGCTATCCTTTATCAGAAACATTACAAAATACAAAGAAACAGCTCATGAAAATCAGCTGTCATATTAGCTGTATGTAATAGCACGTGTAGCATAGCTCACTTCCCATCTCTTCAAAAATAAGAAAGTGCATTCCCTCAATTATTCTCGGGGTCAAGCATTGCCAATAAAATTAATGATGATAATAAAGAGCATTTTCATAGCTTACTATTTGCCAGGTACAGTATTAAATGTTTTACACATATGACCTCATTTCATCCTGTCAATAACCCTAGGAGGTAGGTACTACTATTACTATTATTATCATTTTGTACTTAAGGAAACTGAGGCAAATAGAAGTGAAGTGATTTTTCCAGCATCACACAACTAGGTGTAATGGTAATGTAATTTTGAATTTGAAGATCCCTTTGTGTTGGCAAAAGTAGCAGGTACTTAACACTTAGTAACTGGTCAAGCCTCTGATGGAGGAACAGAAGGTATGAACTCCTGTCTCCTGTTAACTGATGCAACAGGAAGGGGTTGGCAGAAGCAAGTGAAGTGGGTAATACTGTGTATATAAGAAAATACCCAGAGAAGCATAGTCAGAATATCCTTGAGATGAGATCTGGTGGCAGAATGGCTACAGAAGAATGGAGAACTGAGTTCTGAAAACTTGTCTTGGTGGAGTTTCTTCTGAACAGGATCCCAGGAGCCCAGAGCCAGGAGCCCAGTTCCCCAGGAGCCAGGAGCCCACAAGCCCAGGAGCCCGGAATATCGAACTAGGCCCCCTGGAGCCCAGGAGCCAGGATCCCAGGTGACCAAAGCATGACCAGGATGCTGAGACTTTGTTTGTGGCTTGGTTGAGTCTTGAATTGCTTGGAGCAGAAATGGTGAAGAAGCTTACAGGGACCAGATACTGTGAACGCCACTGTGGAGCAGGACCTCCCCAGAGAGATGGTCAAGGAACTGGGAGCTGTCTGCCATTGAATCCAGGTAGAATCTGGGACCATGGAAGGAGATCCAGGGAACCTGAGAATAATAATAATAGTAGAAACTACCTCCTAGGGTTATTGAGAGGATCAAATGAGGTCGTATGTGTACAACATTTAGCACTGTACCTGGCAAATTAGTAAGCTATGAAAATCCAAGTCAAGATGAAGAAAAGACCTCTCCTTGGGTACTGAGTAATTATGGAATTATAGTTTACTAGTGACCTAAAGGGTGGAGAGTTTTGTGTATGATACTTAGTAAGACTTTGATGAATAAGTGCCTGATTTGTACTTTGAGTACTTTGACCATTGTACTTTGAAACTAGTGATAGGTGACTGATTGAATTAACTTAAGAGTCCCTATTTTACTTTGAGACTATATTGTGAATCTTATATTGTGATTTTATGGGATAAGTAGAAATGTGGTGAATTCTGTATTTTAAATTATGCTGTACCTTGATTTTCCATGGATGTTTTGCTTTTGTTATGGAATAGAGTGATCACTGTACTGAGTAATCAGAACCTTAAAAAAGCTGTTCACAGTAGCAGTTCTTCTGGAAAGCTTCTGTGCATGGCATTACACAAGGTAAGAGTCTGTGGCTCAATTTGAACCAAGGTTTTCCTAATTCCAGGTCTGGCACTCTATTAACTGTGCCATCTAGCTGCCTCTAATTATAAAATATTCAGTTTATTTTTATGTTTCTCTATTGTCATCATGTATATGATTTTCTGATTCTGTTTATTTCAATCTGCATTAGTTCATAATTCTGAACATTTTTCTCTAAATTCTTCATAATTATAATTTCTTATGTCATAATGATATTTCATTAAATTACATTCATGTCCAAAGGTGGGTATAGCCATCACCCTCTCAATATGTACCTACTTTGTTTTCAGTTCTTTGCTACCAAAAAAGTATGATTATAAATATATTGGAATAAAAGGAGCATTTTTTTTTTATTTTTAACTTCTTTAGAGTACATGCCTAACAATGGCAATCTATGGGTCTAAGGTTGTAGGACTTTTAGTTGTTTTTTGGGCATAATTCTAAACTGCTTTCCAAAATTGTAGGATTAAATAAAAACTCTATTAATTGCCTATCTCCCTAGAACCTCTACAAAACTAGCTTTTCCTATCTTGTCATCTTTACCAATTATCCAAATGTGAGGTGAAATCTTAGTGTTATTTTAATAGACATTATTCTAACCATTAGTCATCTGGAGCCATCTTTCATAATGAGTTTTAATAGTTTTCAAATTTTCATTTAAGAACTGTTTCCTTGGGCATTTTTCCTAAAGACGTTCATGAACCCTTCGCTAATACAATGCCTCACTGCTAATAAGTACCATAGTATTACTTCTACTTTACGTGCACACCCTTCATTGCTTTTTGGCAAACAAAGAATTTGATTTCTTCATAAACTGTGGCATTCCATGACCTACAGTCATGCAAAGAAATAGAGAGCAGAAATGTCTTTCTTTTTTTTAGTTTAGTTTCATTTAGTTTCACATTTTGTTGCTAAAGTAGATGAAATTGTTTGGCCCTCTCCATCTTAAGAACAAAAACAAGCAAACAGAAATTAGATTTTGTATCTTGAGAAGTCTGGAGAATTTGTAATAAAACTGGCCCTTTTACTTTTTAATCACATTATGTCTTGATCCAAATTGTGGTAGTCAACATCAAAAGTTTTATCGAATTTATCCTCAGAAAGCAGTCCCCATTTTTTTTCCCTTCAGGTTTATTAATATATCTGAACAGAGGTAGCTAGGTGTCATAGTGTAGAGATAGCTGGATTTGGAGACAGGAACACCTGAGCTCCAATGCTGTCTCAGACACATAATAAAAGTAAGATATTGGCAAGTCATATAACATCTCTCAAACCCAGTGCTCTCATCTGTAAGATGGGAAAGATAATAGCCTACCAGTAGGTTTATTACTAGGATCAAAGGAGGTAAAGTGCAAAGTGGTTTGTACATTTTCAAGTTCTATATACATGCTAGTTACCATTCAAAGATTCTGCTTCTTCCTCTCACCAAATCACCTAAATAAAGTCCAGAATCAATTGTGCCAATATAAACCTAAGCTTTCAGGTATTCTTGAGTCAGCAAATAATTCAATCTTGCTTGAGACAAAAATTTAAAAAAAAATTGTCAGAAAGGTTTCTGTTATCAAGCAGATATAATGGCTCTAAAAACTTGTTCATTTTTGAGCCCCGCTAAAAGGACTTTGGATACTTTTTAGAGTATAGGCATGGAGGAATAAGAAGAGACTTAGAACACAATTCAGTTGGACAGGACTCTTTGGTCACAGCTCTGCTATTAACTGCCTGTGTGCCTCAGATCGAGTCACAAGACTTCTTATAGTCATAGGATAGATCTAATGAAACAAGCATACTGGAAGGATATAGAACTCTATCATTTGGGGCTGAATAGTTTTCACTATAAAATGAGGCAATTAAACTACATTGTATATAATCTCATTTCAAGTATAAAGAACACTAAAACCATTTCTTGCTTTATTGTTAATATTTGTTTAAAAATCCATTCCATTTTAATTTGTCCCTACACAAGTTGATAACAGAGGCTCATAGAGTAGCAAAATATCAGTTCACCATGTAATCTTGTGCTCTTTTCTTTTTAGTGATTTATATGTTGTACAAAAAGTTTACTAACTACTAAATTAATAAGTCTCCTCATTGGACAATTCTTTTGCTCAGTACTCCTCCAATCTGCTTCCACAATAAAATGAATGCTTTCCTGGATATTTTCAGGGGCCCACCTCAAAGATCACTCTCCCATTCAGAAAAGGAGGAGAGGTCACTACTGGCATTGCTTGATAATTTTTTGAAAGATGATATCAAAGCTATTTTTTTATCATGGCTTTCAGGTAGTTCAGTAATTTTTAAGAAGCTCCCCTGGACCTATTTTCCAGATCAATGATTTTTTAATGATATATTTCACATTGTTTTCTATTTTTTTCATTATTTTGCATCTGTTTTATAATATCTTGATTTCTCATAAAGTCATTAGCTTCCATTTGCTCTATTCTCATTTTGAAGGAATTATTTTCATCAATGAGCTTTTGGACCTCCTTTTTCCATTTGGCCAATTTTGCTTTTTAAGGCATTCTTCTCCTCATTGACTTTTAGGACCTCTTTTGTCATTTGAGTTAGTCTATTTTTGAAGGTGTTATTTTCTTCAGAATTTTTTTTGCAGTCTCCTTTAGTAAGCTGCTGATTCCTTTTTCATGATTTTCTCCCATCACTCTCATTTTTCTTAATAATTTTTCCTCCACTTCTCTTACTTGATTTTAAAATCCCTTTTGAGCTCCTCCATAGCCTGCAACCAATTCATATTTTTGGAGGCTTTTGATGCAGGAGTTTTGACTTTGTTATCTTCTTCTGGTTATATGTTTTGTTCTTCTTTGTCATCAAAGAAAGATTCTATACTTTGATTTTTTCTTCTGTTTGCTCATTTTCCCAGTCAATTACTTGACTTTTGATCTCTTTGCCAAGGTAGGACACTACTTTCAGAATGATGAATGCTCTGTCCTATATTTGGGGGGTTTTGCACAGCTATTGTCAGAGTTATTTCTTGGCACCTGTAAATTTTCAGAACTTCTAAGGTTCTATGATCAAAGGATAGGTTTTCACTCCTCTCCTAGCCTGTGCTCTGCTCTGTGAGTGACCACAAGCACTCTTTTCTGCCTCAGAACTATGAGGAGGACTTTCTCCATAACCACCACAAGCTCTCCCATACCAGCACTCCTCCTTACCCCAGGACTGCCACCCAAGACTGTGACCCAGATCCAAGCAGAGCTAAGCAAGAGGATCCTGCCTTGGTACCAGGAAAGAGATCCCTCAAATTGACCTCTGATCAGCCACTTTATCACCCACCATCTGTGGACCTGGAGCTCCATATTCAGTGGCTGATGCTGCTGCTTCCACTTGAGGGCTGGGACCAGACCGAATCCTTCTCTCACCCAGGTTCAGCAGTTTCCTCACTTACCTTTTACTTTGTCATTGGTATTTGTGGGTTGGGAAGTCTGGAAATTGCCACCAGTGATTCAGTGTCCTGAGGCCTGCTCTGGCCTGGTCTCTTCCAGAGTGGCCATGTGGGACTGTACTCAATGCCTAACCCCATACAAGAGACCCTTGCTATTGGCCTGCCAAGCTGTCTTCAGCAGGAAATGTGTTTCACTTTGTCATTTTGTGTGTTCTGTAGCTCTAAAATTTGTTTAGAGTCATTTTTTACAGGTATTTGGAGGTGATTTGGGGACAAGCTCAAGCAAGTTCCTGCTTTCACTCCACCATCTTGGCTCCACCCCTTAGCACTGCTATAAATTATGGATAACACAATACTATTTGTTCTGTTTTTACCCCTATATGTTCACTCTCATGCCAGTTTATATTTTTAAAAGAAAAAATGTGTAGAAAAATTTATGTAAATTTTTCCTTTACCTTAATCAGCTAAAGGACCTTTCAACATGTCTTTGCAATGCTAATTCTCCTTAGATTTGCAATAAGTGTCTATAATTTATATAGCACTGTGTAGGATCTTCAGTGGGCACCTTATAAAAATGATTTTTCACCAATACAATTTTAAATCTTTAATTTTATGTATTTAAATTTATGTATGTTACTTTTTATTCTACTCCAGTGTCGTAATTTGATATGGTGATTGTGGGTCCTTGAAAACTATGCCAACATAGTAGTAGAGCTGACAAGGCCTACAAAGCTGAAACAGTATCTAGAAGGAATTGATAATGGGATGTACATGTCATCTGGGGATCACAAGAGGTCTTTCCAGATTACCATTATTGCCTTCTCTCTGAGATTACCTCTAATTTACTCTGTATATAGCTTATACATACATAATTGTTGGCATGGTATATTTCACACTAGAATGTGAGCACCTTGAGGGAAGGGATCATATTTTTGGTTTTCTTTATACACTCAATGGTACAATATCTGACACATAGTAAGTGTTTAATAAATAAATGCTTGTTGATTGACTGACCAGTCAAAGTAAATATGGAAAGGCTTATCACCACAATTTGGAGAAAAACTAATGATTTCTTTTGTCCTTCTCTGTAACATAGAAACATCTCTTGAGTTGTGCAAGATTTGTGCCCAACTTTGTTGAAGGAAGTGTTTATGGGAAATGGATCACTAAAATATTATAATATTCTTATTTCATTCAACTTTTACTAACAAAAATACCATTCTTAAACTTAAAACTGCATCTAGACTTTCGGGACACCCAGTACATTTTAATTA
>NW_027185791.1:9903082-9903872 GCF_028583685.1 Petaurus breviceps papuanus | reverse complement strand
TATATATGTATATAAAGTTGCACTGTCATTGAATTTTGAAAGTAAAGCATTAACTTAGCATAAGTTATCTTAAATTCATATTTATGGAAACCTTCCCAAGGCTTAGATAGGAGTTCGAGAGTTGGAGGCCAGGAATTTGCCTCAAATTTGCTCAGGGAAAATACTACCCAGATTAATCCAGTACTTTTTACGTGTTTATTGTTATTGTTTGTTTATTTTAAAAATATATAAAAAGGTCAGAAACCTAGTTTTGAAAAATAAAAGGCTTACTATAAGCCAAGGTTCTGGTTGTCAGAAGGGAAAATTGGGAAGTGGAATTATGCCTAGTAAGGTATCTTTATCTATCATGAGAAGAAATAATATTTTTTCAACAAACATTTGCTAGATCACTCTCAGGAACTTAGTATTATCTGGAGTGGGTGCAAAGAACTACATTACTTGCTGTAGGAGATGTAAAATTTTTATGAGATTTATTCCTGCCTCCATATATATTTTAGTCCAGTAGTAGCATAAAACACAACATATTTAGCAGTGATGAAGGGAAGGTGGTGCTATCTTGGGGTACTGAACAACCAGCCTGTCTGGGGTTGCCACTCTAACTTATTCACTCCTATTGTTGGCCAATCAACAACCATTTATTAAGTGCTCACTGTGTACCAGGCACTGTCTTTTCAACCTTGGGAAAAACCTTCCTTTTTCTTCCCTTCTGAAAATATAAGGAGGGCAATGTGTAAGAGTAATTGCTTTCAGCAAAAAATCCTCCAACCTAACAAACTCAAAAGAAAAAAAA
>NW_027185791.1:9892364-9903072 GCF_028583685.1 Petaurus breviceps papuanus | reverse complement strand
AAAAAAACAACTAATTTTAGTCAAAAGAGGACTTTGTAATATTCAAAGGTTAGGGTTAACATCAGTGTAATGAAATCATCTCTGGAATAATTAGCAGGAAGATCTGCATAGTAACCCAAAGAGAAACTGGACAAGTGGCTCTACAAGGAGCCCAGAAAACAAACTCGATCATGCTTAAGAGGGATTTGTTGGGCTAACTCCCCCAATAAGGGTGTCATTTTCCCCCTCTGAGACATTAATGTTTTCTAAATTTGAATCCATTTTTGCTTCCCTGCACTCTGCATTTTCTGGAGAGAAAGTGTGTCACAGACAATTGTAGGAATGCTTTGTACCAAATTTTCTTACTGTACCACCTTATTACATTCCATTTTCCATAAGGACTGGCTGTGATATAAGTCAATGGAAAAGGAAAATGTAACTATTTTGTTTTACAGGTAAAATTCTCAAGAATATTTTCCATATTCCCCCCCTCCCCTTTTTAGCACTCAGGGAAATAAAAAATAACACAAAATGTAGCCTTTTCCCTTGAGGAAATTATTTTTGTTGGTTTTGTTTGTTTTTATTTTGAGCTTAAGATATCAAGACTATTTTTTTTTACTTTTTCTTTTGCCTTTTTTTTTTCTTTTAAAGATTAAAGTAGAGAACCTGCCATGGTATAAAGGATAACAAACTGGCCTCAGAATCGGTAAAGTATGGTCTTAAGAGCTGCCTCTGACACATACTGGCTGTGTGACTACACAAATTAGTTCTCAGTGACCCCGGATACACTTACCCAGATGGTAAGTTGAATAGCATGATTCACCCTCCCTTATATGTCTTATATCAGCCTCGTCCTATAAGATCTTCCACCCTGAAATGCTATGTTCTGTCTGGTAACTGCCACTCCATAACCACAATTTAAGGAAAGATCCTGACACCATAAGGACACAAGGGAAAGGAATAAGCATTTATATGGCACCAACAACATTCTTCTGGTGGTAAGACCATTATAGATATTAGATTATAGATATTATCTCATTTGATACTCACAACAACCTGGGAAGGTAGGTTCTTTTGTCCCCATTTTGCAGTTGGAGAAACTAAACTAGACACTGCTAAAGCAATTCCTGCATATCAGGTAAACTTGTCCAGTTTCACACAACTAAATATCTGAGGCTAGATTTGAAACTGGGCCTTTCTTACTAGGCTTGACACTCTATCCTGTATACCACCTTGCTGCCTCTTAACTTAGTTTACTTTCTAGTCTAAGAATGTCTTTTCTATAAGCTCATTCATCTCCTTCTTACCTTCCTGCCTCCAGTTCTGCAACCATGACCTATGGTACTATTAAGTCGGCTTTTGTGTCTAGATGGGGTATGTCAATCTTTTCTGCAATGCCACCACTCACTCTTCCGAAAAATTTCTAGACCAAAGTGTTCTTCACCAGATGTCACTCCCCTATGTTTGATGGTTCCCCCATTCAAACATAAGATCCTTGAGGACCTATATGGTTTTTACTTTGAATTTGCACCTCTAGTACCTGGCACGGTGAGTGGTTGGTTCATAGTAAGTGCTGCATAAATGTTTGTTTTCTTCCACTGTGTACTGATAGAAATTTTCTCTTTCTGAGTTTCTAATACCAGTAAAACCAGTCTTAACTCTACATCTCTTGCATAAATTCCATTCTCTCCAGCATAAGCACTGCCTTAGTTCAGAGGCTGATTACTTCTGCCCTGATTGCCCATACTATTTTAATAGGATCCAAACTCATCTTCTTGCCTTAAGTATTTGTCCACTCTGATTCATCCTCCACACAGCTGCCAAAATGATTTTGAGATGTGATGATACTCTATCACCCTACTCTATAAATTTCAGGAATTCTCTATTACCTCAAGGACAAAACAAAATATTCCTCTCTATATGCTTCATGACTGGTTTATTCCTATCTTTTCAATCTTCTTGCATATTATTTCACTCCATACACTTAGCATTTCAGCCATACCACTCTATTAACTATTCCTTAAAAACAATGCTCCATTTCCTTCCCAACCCCAAAACTGGAATGAATTTCCTGTCTACCCCATCCTCCTGGAATCCCTGGTTTCCAGGTTTCCATTAATGTTGAGTTTAAGCTTTCCTTCTATAAAAAAAATTTTCTTATTCCCCCAAGCTACTAATATTCTCCCTAGGAAAGTTACCTTAAGTTTTATATGTGTATGTGTGTATGTATATGTATGTGTGTGTACTTTATAAATTAATATTTTATTATGTACTCTTCTGGCTTTATGTCATATTTAATATATAATACATGTTAATGTATGCACTTTATTAGTGTCTCACCCATTAGAATATCACCTCCTTGATGGCTGGGGTGATTCCCATTCTTCTTTGTAAGACTAGTGCTTAGCATAGTGCCAGTCATATAGTAACTATCTTAAAAAAATGTTTATTGATTGATTGACTCATGAAGTGTTCTAAAAGAAAAACGTTAGCAGATTCAAAAAATCTCAGCCAGATGGTTCTGTGATTTCAGTGAAAATAGGCACACTTAAAAAGATTAGCCATTAAGTGATTAGCTTAAACAAGATACAATTGAAGACAAATTAGGGTTCAAGAAAACAGACTGGGAGGGGAAAGCTAATCCCAATTACATCTAATTAAAATTAACCTTTCCCAAAGTTATCTAGGTAATAAAATCACCAAATAAGGAGGAAAGTTAGGGAATAGTTAGTAGCAGCTTCTTACATATTAAATAACAATAGTTAGTCTAATGGAACTACTCTTCTCTGTCAAAAGATTAATTTCTTCTCTATAACTCAGATTTGTAAAACTAGGAACTAAGAATCACAGATAAACAAAACTTGGGAATTTAATGATTACCTACAGGAGCATTCTGGTAATGAAGTGGAGAAATTCTGGACTTGGAGTGATGAACACCTGAATTGAAATTCTGCCTTAGACACTTTCTAGCTATATGCTATTTAAACTCTTTTAGCCTCAGTTATGTCCCCTGTGAAATAGGGTTAATAATATCACCTTATACACAAGATTTTACTGAAGAACAATTAAGATTATAAAAATACACACATATGCTTTGTAATCCTTTATGCAATATATAAATGCTAGTTATTATTATCCAGAACTATGAGTTTATTTGTCTATCTTGTAGTATAGGAAGGTAGGATAAGGAAATTGGGTTCCATGAAGTTTTAGATACTCGTCTAAGGTAGCAAGGCTAATTAATTACTGAAAGGGCTTGGCCTAGATTTTATGTTTTCTATTTCCTAGTCTTCCACATCTTGTTTTGAAGGACAAGCTTGCATTGATACCATTTCAGCCTCAAGATCATACAATCATGCCTGTACATGTTGAATGGGGTGAATGGTTCCCCGGATTGTGTAGCTAGCCTTGTTCATAACTCTTTAGTACTTATCATGTTCTATTTTTATCCCAGAAATCTGTGTTTGAGTTTTATCCATCAAGTGGAATTTAATCTCCTTGAAAGCAAAGATCATGTTGCATTCATATTTGCATCTTCCTCAGTAGAGTATCCAGTATCTGTTGAGTAGAATTTCAATTGTCAGGAATAAAAGGTTAGTATGACTGTTTTGTCTCTTTGTTCATTGGGCATTTCTTTGTAATCATTGTATTCTGTCAATTATTTGGAGGAATCTTTGCCCATGAATATCCAATTCATTCACAATTAAATCATTAAAACAGGGTCTTAAATTATTAACCAATTCTGAGAATTTTTTTAATCTCTTTACTTAGAAATAAACATTTATGATTTTGAAAAAAACAAACTTGAGCCTCTCATATGTCTGGGTTTATTTAGAAACTGAGTAATGAGGAAACTCACATGCATGACACATACATACATACACACACATATATGTCTATAAATATATATGATCCCTTCCTGTATTTTTGAAAGTTAAGAAAATAATTCATCTATCAATTATATAAGAATAATGCATAATTAAAATTTTCTCATATAATTGATGTTATAGATTACAATAATTTTAGAGAGTCATTACAGCCCATCTGGTAAAAAAAAAAATATGCATTTCAAATTGGCCAAAAAAAAGAAAAAAAAAACATATATAGTGCTGTATTGCCAATGCGATACCCATAGTAGCCACTATGAATATGCAGATCTATTTCCAGGGATGTATCACAAAATATAACAAACTCTTTTCCTCAAAGATGAAACCAAGATATTTATTCAGATACCAGAGAGTCAATTCCACCATAGTAACAAAGAAGTTTATGCACATCAACAATCCAGGGAGCACCAACATCCCCAAGCCTTCCCTTTGATAGGCCTCCCCACAAATAAGCTCCCCTAGACAAAGTCCCTCCCTCTATCACTCACACTAGCTACTCTGCCTCAATTCTCCCTCCCTCTCCTCACTCAATCCCTCCTTTGCCTCTCTTCCTACTCCACATTTTCAGCAAGCTCCTCCCACCATGGGCTCTGTGTGACTCAAACTGTGGACTAGGCCAGAGCTCAAAACAGGTCACATGGACCAATTAAGGGGCAGGGAAGTGCACCACTAAATAGAGAATCTTACCCTACAAGAAAGTAGGGGGGAACGTGATAAGAGGGGGCATAATAGAAGGGAGGACAGATTGGGGGTAGTTAGAAGAACACACTTTGAAAAGGGACAAGGACAAAGTAGAAAATAGGACAAGTGGGAGGGGTCAGGATAGGATGGAGAAAAATATAGTCAGTCTTTCACAATATATCCACTATGGAAATGTTGTGCATAATTATACATGTACAACCTATATTGAATTACTTACCTTCCCAGTAAGGTGGGTGATGAGGGAAGAAGGGAAAGGATCTGGAGTTCAAAGTTTTAAAATCAAATGTTTTAAAAATATATATATTATTATTATTTACATGCACTGGGAAATAAGATATACAAGTACTGGGGAATATAGATCCATCTTGCCCTACTGGAAATTTGGACGGGAAATTGGGGAGGATATAAGAGAGAGCAGATTGGGGAAGGGGTTATTCAGTGAGATTGCTGTTTTGGGGTGGTGGGTAAGGGAAAGACAGGGAGAAAATCTGTAACTCAAAATCTTGTGTAAACTAAAAATAAACATAAAATTTAAAAAAATGAAGATGAAAAATTCTCTGAAAAAATAAACATTACAAGTGCACATCGCAGAGCTATAGAACATATGGAGTCATTAATCAGTTGCCAGGTTTCTTAGCTTTTTAGAAAACATTGATTTATAAACCAAAATAACCCCAAATCAAAATAAGAAGTGATTAAAGTTATACTTTTCCCAGATTAAACTTTAACCCAATATATCTGGGTAAAATACAAACTGCATTTGCTTTCTAAGGAAATAAAAGGATTTAGACAATGCATATCATAGTTCTTCAAGAGCTAGTCTCAGAATCAATCAGAGGGAGAGGAAGGCACAGTGACTTGGATACTGGGCTTGGTACTCAGGAACATCTGAGTTCAAATCAGTCTTTCGATAATTGTCATCTGAGTGACCCTGGGAAAATTTGTAATCTCTGCATGCCTCAGTCTCATCAAATGTAAAATGATGACAATAATAGCACGCACTTCCCAGGATTGTTGTGGTAGTCAATACTTGTTTTGATTTTATATTTCATTCCCTCTCTCTATCAAAATTGTTTCTCTCTATACCCATTCCTATATCTATATTTGCAAAGCCTTTAGCACCGTGCCTGGATATCATTGGCATTTAATAAATGTTTATTTCCTTCCCTTCTTCACTAGTTACAGAGGAGCTTAGACATTTAGTTTGATCCCTAACAAGTCATATAATATCTAACCTACATTATAGGGTTGTTGAAAGGAAAGGGTTTGTAAAGCTTAGTAAATGTGAATTATTAGCATTGGTATTGTTTTATTTATACTTTTAAAAATAACAGAATTTCAGAGTTGAAAGAGTCCTCAGTGCCATTGAGTCTAGTACTTACCCAACATTTTATCCTCCAGCATCTGCTTGAAGAACTCCAATTTTAGTGAACTCACAACCTCCTATGACAATGCATTCCACTTTTGCATAACTCTAATTATTAGGAGGGACTGCTAGATGGAGTAGTGACTAAAGCTCTACCACTGGAGTCAGTAGGGCTTAATTTCAAATCTTGCCTCAGGTTCTTACTATTTGAATGACCCTGAGCTAGCCAGTTAACCCTGTTTGCCCCAGTTTTCTCATATGGAGAAAGGAATGGCAAACCACTCCAGCATCTTTTTCAAGAAAACCCCAAATGGGGCCACAAAGAAGTCTGACATGATTATACAACAAGAAATGTTTATTCATTCTTGATAATTGTGATTTTAGAGAACAAAAATGCCCTCTTGTCACTGCTATTTTACTCTAGGAAGTTTCCCTTTGGCATGGGATTGGCAAAACTATTTCTCTGAGTAGAGATTCTTAGACAGGATCACAGTTTTGAAAGCTGATATGTGACAGCTAATAATGAATTTGGAGCTATAAAGAAACGTATTCCCTTTTCACCTAGTAGACATAATTCAAGTATCACAAATACAGTACTGGGCAATGGAAATTTAGACTTCTGTATGTGAAAAAAATTGTCAATACAATGATATATTTGCCATTATCAGCCCCTGGGTAGGGTGTAGCAAAGGGGTTGTTAATAACCTGTAAGTAAAGGAAATTGATATTGTTGACTGAGTTCTCTACTGCTTAGAAACTAAAGGGTACTATAGAAGTCCAATACAACTGAAATGCAAGTGTAAACAGGAAACCAATATTAAACAGATTAATGAACTTAAAGAGACAGAGGTGAGAGAAAGGGTCAGAGGTAAAAGGAGAGTTAATGCCAAAAATCCATAAAATAACCTAAAGGATTTTTGTAGCATATTAGTGAATGAAGAGGTTAAAAAGTTGGTTATTGAGCATAGAAAGATAAATGTTCTATTATCTATTGATTTCTACCCCTACCCTGTTAGTTTAGTTATGGAGAGCAAAATACATCTAATAGAAGTAAGGAGATATTGATAGTATTAATAACATTAAATTGTTAAGATATTATTAACACTTTAAAGGATGTGAATATCTTCTGTGATGGGATAAAAAGGAGGCTAAACATTAGGAAAACAAACAAGTTGTCCATACCCCTATGGACTTTAAATAGCTAATTCTACCAACAACCGAAATTCCAGAATTTGAGATAATGCAAGAGTGAAGAAGAATGCAGCCTATTATAGGGAATAGTTCTTAGGGAAAGAAGAAAGGAATTTCTTACTCTTCCAAGTACATTAGCCCGATATGACTTTTAGTAGCAGAGCTACTGTCACAAAGGGATATGCTCCATGAAAAAGTTGACAAGTAGTTCAGGAAAGTATAGAGTATAGTTGAAAAAACACAGTCAGACACACAGCTAACAAAGGAGTGATTGCCTGAGGCCTGAAGTAAGTACTAGGTGTGGAACTTCTGACAGCAGAAAAGACAGTTGGCTACTGATATACTCCCTAGCATTTGAGAGCTGATCTACCCTGCAAACTGCATAGAAAGAGAAGAGAATCAAGGCTGTAGAGCACTGGGGAATTGATTTCCCTTGACTACAGGTGTTCCTTATGTGTTTGTCTCACTATTTAACTATAAATTTGTATACACTCTTTTCATGGGCTCTGTATGTATAGAAGATTATGCTCCTGGATTTGTTAGGACAATGTTTTATGCCTTCTCTTTTTACTAGACCATCTTAGTATATGCCTTTAATACATTTATCTTTATCTTTACTTCTTGGCCATTATGAGAAAGTAAATAGAACAGAGCTCTTGAATTTTAGTCTTAGAGATAAGGACACACAGTGGTACACTCTTGAAACCTAAAAATTATCATTCCCTCAGGTCTAAAACTTGCAAATCTGTAAATGTCAGATTGGAGGGGTGGGGTATTCCAAGATGGGTTCTATATTAGAAAAGTTTAAATTTTATTTCGTCTGACGTTTCAAATAATTGTAACACTGCCTTTTAAAGCTCCTAGGTGCACACAGTTGTATTTTCAGGGCTTCACTTCAGGGACAGAACCCAGTTAAATCCAAGTTCCAGGAATCTATTTCCATTTCAGGATGGCTGCACATATTTATACATATTCTTTTTAATGTCCAGAATTGTGTCTATCAATCCCATCTGCATCCATGAAGAATAGGAGAATCAGACTCAACTAATTTGCCCAGGTGAGAAAATTGATGGCCAACTGTCTCTAAGTCGAGAAAGCACTATCTCCTCATGGCCCAAGGCAGCAGAAACCTGCTCTTCTTCTAGAATTTGAGGACCATTCTTTCCTATACACAACTGGCTCTTTATGGCAATACTAACCAGTTATTCTACCCCAACTAAAACCATCAATCTCTTCTATTACCTCAATCCCTGTATCTTACAAGGTTTCTATGGCATATATTCTGCTTCCTTGAAATACTCACATATTCAAATAGATTGGCAATCTCATCAGTGTAGATAGTTCCTTCAATGGTATGAATAAAAATTAAAGGATGATGATAGTTTTGTTTTTATTTTCTTGGTCAATAAGTATTTTCTACCATGCAGGTCAGTATAGACACTATATTGGACTCCAACAGTAGTCTCAGATATAGGCCATCCTCTGTGGCCCTTTTCTATTCCTATAGGCCCAAACATCAAGATACTAGTTTGCCTTGATTTCCTGTGATATTTAAAAGATAGTAGCTGATTATCTTTCACTTTCAGCATGTGACCAGCCAATCTTCTTTGTCATTCATAAATTTATTTAAAGCAATTCTTTGCTCTGACTCCTCTCTAAGTCTTTGTTATAGTCTTTCCTCAGTATGAGTTTCATTTTAATTCTTCAGAGGCTGTATTCCACAAACATATACAATAAGTGTATATACAATGGAATATATGGTGCATAATATAATAAATATATATTATATATGTGTATTCATGTGTGTATGTGAATTAGTTTAATAATATCACTAGTAGAATACTGATATTAAAAAGATGAAGGGTGAAGTTTGGGATTATCAAAATATATTTGCAACTTCCCAAAGTCTTTCTTCCCCCTATTTAATCTTCAATTCAATTTACAGTCTTTATTCAGTATTTTTTATGTGTAGTCTTCCCTCATTTAAATGCAAGCTTTGAGAGAAAAGATGATTTTTCTTTGTGCTTGTATTTGTATTCCAAATGCTTTATGCAGGTCCAACACATAGAAAGTACTTAATAAGTGCTTGTTCCTTTAATTTCAGTGTTTGCATATCTCTATTTCTCTCCCTAATCCATATCTAAATTAATTATAGCTATGCTTTATATCTATAGCCCTATGAATATGTACACATATGCAGACATAAGTATATATATATATATATATATATACATATGTGTGTGTGTATGAAGATACAAATAGAAACAATACTAATAGACAAACTCTATAGGATGCCTACCCAAGTACCTGGTATATAATCTGTAAAACAGGCATTTTTTATCCACTTGGTTTTCCCTGTGTAGTTTATTTGACCAAGCTTTTCTGTGTGATTCTGAATCTCACACAGAAGATTGTTGCAGTACTGCAGAGGATGATACAACTAAGCCAGTGTCATCGACGATAGAAGCATCTGGAAAATGTCAACATCTATGTGCAGCTCTTTCCAACTTGCACTCTGTGCTGGATTTCCTTTATGACAGAGTGAACATCTTCAGGGAACATATTTTCTTCCATAATGTCTTACCTGATTTTGATGAACAGAGAGTTATTGAATGAGATTATCTCCATTATTATATGTTTGCTATATAAATAGGAAACACATAGTTGGAAGAAAGCCTGTGAGGCTTTCTTCTGCCAGATAAAATGTTTAAGAAAAATATCTAAATGACAAAAAATAAACCCTAAATATCTTGTATTAGCTACAGTTTTCATTATCTTTTGAGACAGTAAAGATTGACTATGGAATATAATTTAAGATATTCCCTTCTTGGGGGCGGTTAGGTGGTGCAATAAATAGAGCAACAGCCCTGGAGTCAGGAGGACCTGAGTTCAAATCCGACCTCAAACACTTAACACACACACACACACAAACTAGCTGTGTGACCTTGGGCAAGTCACTTAACCCCAATTATCCTCCAAAAAAAATAAAACAAAAAAAAAAGACATTCCCTTCTTGATTACAACTAATGCCTTCATTATAGATTCCCTTAATGTACCTGCAGATTGTTCTCATTATTGTAGTATATAAATGGGAATTTAGGCATAATTATTCTTTGGCATTCTCTTCTTTACTTTTGTTGGGGGAAGCGAGATGTTTTGCTACATATTTTGTATATTTTCTTGCTTTAATTAAATTGTTAATTTCGAAATGCCCTCACAATTATGTCCCCCTTAGGTTGATTATAGATTCTTGCCACTCCCCTGTAAGCTTGGTTTGATCAAACTGCCTTTATCACATTTTTGCTCTCTTTATTGTCATTTATGTCAATTCTACACATATCCAAAAATGTGATACCATAGTGCAAGTTTAGTGTCTCTACTGACCATGATGGTAGAAAGAATTTAATTATTTTTAAAAAATCTATTCTTGTCTTTTCTAATTTTCTCCTGCTTGCTATTTGCTTTCCATTTTCATTCACACCTTTCCTTGGGAAATTTTTGACTTGCATAACTTACAAAATTTTCTTTGAACTAGTTTTACTACCTACTGCTCCATTTTTTTTTTTTTTTTTTTGCTTTTTGG
>NW_027185791.1:9845942-9892264 GCF_028583685.1 Petaurus breviceps papuanus | reverse complement strand
TTTTTTTTTTTTTTTTTTTGCTTTTTGGAGGCAATTGGGGTTGTGACTTTGTAAGGGTTATGGGATTTAAAGATCTTCCATGCCCCATTGGACTTGCTGATGTAGCAGGAAGGGGCAGAGCAAGAGGAAGTAGAATCCAAGCTAGAGTTCCTGCAGTGACTAGCAGTGGCGGCAATGGTGGCAGCAGCAGCAAAAGCAGCGGCAGCGGAAGTGCGAACTCCTTTTTGAGTCAGCCATAATTTCTGCTAAGGACACCTGTTGAGGACTTCCAGGGGCCAGAGCTGCTGGGAGCATGCTTCCTGGATGCTGGGTGGTTGCTGTGAGTGGGGAGAGGAGGACCTTTGCCTGAGATAGCCTGTTCTGTTTTAAAGGCTTGAGAATGTGGGTGCTTTCCACTTTATCTGCCTGTGCCATTTTCTTAACTACTCTGATGGCTTTGGGACTCAGTCTTTTGGTATTTAAATAAATGTTCCAGCTTTATCGCCCATATAGAAAGCCTGATATATTTTGTGATGGATAACCACATCAGCATATTTACAATTTCCGTAGGCATTGTGAATATTGCATTGCTGATACAGACTTTCCCAAGGTCACACAGCTAGGTTTTGTGTTAAGTGTCTGAGGCTAGATTTGAACTCAAGTTCTCCTGACTCCAGAGCTGGTACTCTATTCACTGCACCACCTAGCCTCCCTGAACTACTGCTCCATTTTAAGAGACAATATTCCTCATTGACTTCCATTACCCTCCATTGTAGCATTTTTCAAGTAATTTTATACTGTTACCAAGTGTTTTCTTTGTCCAATATCAATTTTTTAAGCCCTTACTATATTCTAGATACTGCTTTAGTCAGTAGGAATATAAATTCAGAAACGAAATTGTTTCTGTGCTCAAGAAGCTTATAAACAATCATGCACATTTTACACATTTCACATAAAAAATATAAGTTAATTATGGGGTACCAAGAGCTGGAGGAATGAAGAAAGCCTTCATGTAAAAGGTGACACTTGAGCTGAGTTTTGAAAGAAACATAAGATTCTAAAAGTCTAAGTAATATTAGGAGTGATTGCATTTCAGACATGGAGGACAATCAGTACAAAGGCACAGAGATAGGAAATTTAGTTAACTTGCATGAGAAACAACAAACCAGGAAGGTTTGTCTAGATTGTGAAGAGCAGAAAGGGGAGTAATATATGAAAAATCCGGTATGATAGGATAAGCCCAGGTTGTAAAGTAATTAAATGCTAAAGAGAGGATTTCATTTCATTGTAGAAGCAAATGGGGCCACTGGAGTTTAGTAATGAGGAAATCAATTCGGAGTGAAATACCATTTGGGGACAATTTCTTAGGCAATGTGAATGAGGGGTTGGAGAGGAGAAAGGCTTTCGGCAAGGAGGAGTCTATTGGAATAGTCTAGTGGAGGAGTGATGAGGGCCTGAAAAGAGGAGATATGGAGGAAGGACAAGATATCCAGCTGATTAGGTATGTAGAACAACTGAGCGTAGCAAGCAGTAGATGAAGCCAAGGTGGTAAACTTATATGACTGAAAGATGGTACCTTCTACAGAAATAGATAAACTTAGAAGAGAGGTGAGTTTTTGTAAAAAGATAAAGACATGTTCTGTCCATATTGAATCTGAAATGTCTACAGAATATCCACTTCTAGGAGAAGCACAGCCCCTTTCTTAGGAACTAATTTAAAGGAGCCTAGAATGGAAGTGTTATCAAAGAGTAATGAATTATACGGAAAGGGAGAAATGAAAATTCATGGCAAATGGTCCCTATTTTCTCAATAAAGAATGAATCAAGTATCTTTGATAAAAAACAAACAAACAAAAAATAAGGTTAACAAAGAGTCAGGCATTACTAAAGTAACTATATAACAACAACATCAACAACAAGATTCAACCAAAACTTCTTTTGCAGGGAAGAAATAAAGCCATTCCTTTGTTTAAGGAATATTAAAGTGATGACAGAGTGGAGAAAATACTAGAGAATTGGAGACTCAGAAAACAATGAGACCAAGAAGGAAGCTTTTACAAATATTCAGAGAAGTGATTGGGGTTTGAAGTTGTGAAGTAAATTAAAAGGATTAATTTTTTAAAAAGATGATGCAGAGGTAAAATCAAGATTTAGCAAGTTTTATGATGCAGGGTAATGAAGGAGAAAGAAGAGTTAAAGATAAGCACAAAGTTGCAAAGTCCAGTGACTGTAAGAATAATGGTGCTTTTATCAGAAATAAGGACATTAAAAAGAAGAGCCTGTTAAGGGGTAAGGTCATGACTGCTCTTGTAGATATCTTGAATTTTGTACATTCACGAGACATCTAGATGTCCAGTAGGCCACTGATACAGGATTCAAGTTTTATATGTCTTTGCTCATGTTGCTCTCTATGCCTGGAATTTTCTTGCTCTTATTTCCTCATCTGATGAATTCCACCACCACCACCCCCCCCCCAGCCTGTGTAATTTCCTTGGTTAGGTAATGGTCTTCTTCCCAGACTATGACACTATGTTGATTATGATGGTATCTAATCCTTCTACTCTCTAATGAAAGACAGAAAGTTGTTGGCTTTTTTAATGTTATATATTCCTCACAATCAATCTCAGTATTTTATTTTTTTCTTCAGTTTTTAAACATTCTTATTAAACTTTGGAGTTTCAAATTCTTTAACCTCTTACCTCCCTCTTCTCCACCCCCCTTCCTGAGATTGTAAGCAATATATCTTATACATGTGCAATTATGTAAACTCTTTGCATATTAGTAATTTTGTATAAGAAGACTCGAATAAAAGGAAAAAAATAAAAGAAAGGGCAAATTCATGCTTCGGTCTATTTTCAATCAATATTAGTTCTTTCTCTGGGGATGGATAGAGTGCTTCATCATTAGCCCTTTGGGATTATCTTAGATCATTTTATTGCTGAGAAGAACTATTCATAGTCATCATTATACAAGATTGCTTTAACTGTATACAATATTCTGGTTCTGCTCACTTTATTTTCCTCAGTTCGAGTAAGTTTTGTTAGTTTTTTTCTCTCTCAAATCATCCTGCTTGTAATTTCTTATGGCATAATAATATTCCATTGCAATCATATATTATAGCTTGTTTAGTCATTCCCCAATTGATGCGCATCCCTTTGATTTGCAATTCTTAGCCACCACAAATAGAGTTGATATAAATATTTTTGCAAATTTTTTTTCTTTTTCCCTCTTTTGTAAGTCTTTGACATACAGATCTAGCAGTAGTATTACCAGATCAAAGGTATGCAAAGCTTAATAATCTTTTGTCATAATTCCTAATAGGTCTCCAGAATGATTCTATCAGTCCACAACTTCACCAACAAATACCCTCCAACATTGCAAATTTCTCCTTTTTTGTTATATTAGCCAATTTTATAGGTATGAAGTGGTACTTCTGGGTTGTTTTAATTTGCATTTCTCTGATCAATATTGATTTAGAGCATTTAAAAAAAATAATTGTCAATAGCTTTATTTTCTTGGTCTGAAAACTGACTTCATCGACTTTGATCATTTATCCCTGGAGAATGACTTGTATTTTTATAAATTTGAATCAGTTTTCTACATATTTAATAAATGAAGCATTTTTCAGAGATACTTCTTGCAAAAAATTCTTCCCAGTTTTCTGTTTTTCTTATAATTTTGTTTGCATAGGTTTTGTTTGAATTTTTTTAATCTTATATAATCAAAATTATCTATTTTTCATTTTATATTTCTCTCAGTATCTTCTTTGGTTCACATTCTTCCCTTTTCCATAAATCTGACAGATAAACTATTAGATGTTCTCTTAATTTGCTTATGCCATCACCCTTTATGTATAAATCATGTAGCCATTTTGACCTTACCTTGATTTAAAATATGATACTTTGGTCTATACCTAGTTTCTTCCATACAGTTTTTCCATTTTTCTCATCAGTTTTCTCAAATAATAAAAAAAGCTTGGACATTTGTGTATGCCATATAGGAGAGTACAATGGTAATTTAACATGAAGTAATTTGTATCTAGTGTATTTCACTGATCCACCACTCTCTTTCTTAGTCAGTACCAGATTGTTTTGATAATTACTGCTCTATAATACAGTTTTATATCTGGTACAACTAGACACCTTTTTTTCATTGATTCTATTGAAATCCTTGACCCTTCATTCTTCCAGATGAATTTTGTTGCTTTGTTGTCTACCTTTACAAAATATTTTTGATAGTTTAATTTGAATGGAACTGAATAAAATAGATTGATTTAGGTAGAATTGTTATTTTTATTATATTGTCTCTATGTACCCATGAGCAAATAATATTTTCCAATTTTTATATGTGACTTTATTTGCATAAAAAGTGTTTTATACTTGTGTTCATATAATCCTAGGTTTCTCTTGGCAGAGAGAATCTAAATTATTTTATATTGTGTACAAAATTTTAAATGGAATTTCTCAATCTCTTTCTGCTGGACTTAGTTGCTAATATGTAGAAATTCTGATCATTTAGGTGAGTTTATTTTGTATCCTGCAACTTTGCTAACATTATTAATAATTTCAAATAGTTATATTTTCTGTTTAGTTGATTCTCTAGGACTTTCTAAATGTAGCATCATAGCATCTGCAAAGAGAGGTAGTTTTCTTTCTTCATTACCTATTCCAATTCTTTTAGTTTACTTTCTTCCGTTAGAAGAATATTGCATGAATGTTAGAGATGGTAATTGGCATACTTGCTTTATCCCTTATTATATTGGGAAGACTTCTAGCTTTTCCCCACTACATACAATGCTTGTTGATGGTTTTATATAAATATTACTTATCATTTCAAGGTAAACTACATTTAACCCTATGTTCTTTAGGGTTTTTAATAACAATAAGTGTTCTAATTTGTCTTAGGCTTTTTCTGCATCTGTTGAAATAATCATATAATTTCCCTTGGTTTTCCTATTAATGTGGTCAATTATGCTGACAGTTTTTCTAATATTGAAGAAGACACACATTCCTGGTATATATCTCACCTGGTATTAATGTATGATCCTTGTGATATATTATTGAAATCTCCTTGCTAGCATTTTATTTTTTGGGCATTGATATTCATTGGGGAAATTGGTCCATAATTTTCTTTATCTGTTTTGTCCCTTCTTAGTTTGTGTAATAGCACCATATTTGTACTGTGAAATGAATTTGGTACAACTACATCTTCACCTACTTTTCCAAACAGTTTATATCAGGGGTAGGGAACCTGTTGCCCTGAGAGCACACATGAACTTTTAGGTCCTTGAGTGTGGCCTTTTGACTGAGTTCAAGTTTTATAGAACAAATAATTTTATTAACGGGATTTATTCTGTGAAGTTTGGATTCAGTCAAAAGGCTGCACCCAAGGACCTAGAAGGTCACATGTGGCCTCCAAGCTGCAGGTTACCCCTCACTGGTATAATATTGGGATTAATTATCCTTTAAACGTTTAGTAGAATTCACTTGTGAATCAATTTGTTTTTGGGGATTTTTCCTTAGGAAGTTCTTTGAAGGCTTGTTCAGTTTCTTTTGCCAACACTGAATAATTAATGTATTTTATGTCTTCTTCAGTTAATCTGGACAATTTATATTTTTGTAGACATTCATCCATTTTATTTAGATTGTCAAATTTATTGCCATGTGATTGGACAAAATAGCTTCTGACAATGGTCTTTATTTCCTCTTCATTGGTGGTGAATTCACCCCTTTCATTTTTGATATTAGCAATTTGATTTTCATCTTTGCTTTTTTATCAAATTAACCAATGGTTTATTTATTTCATTATATTCTTTTTTTCATAAAGCCAGATTCTAGTTTTATTTTGTTAGTTCAATCATTTTCTTACTTTCCAATTTATTCATCTCTCCTTTGATTTTCAGGATTTCCAATTTGACATTTAATTGGGATTTTTTTTTTATAATCTTGTTTTTAGTTGTATGCCCAATTCATTGATCTGTTTTTCTCTATTTTTTGATATAAGCAATTTTTAGATACAAATTTTTCCCTAAGTACTCCCTTTGGTTGTATCTCACAAATTTCAGTATGTTATCTCATTCTCATTTTCTTTAGTAAAATTATCTATCGTTATGATTTGTTCTTTGACCAACATTTTTATGATTAGATTATTTAATTTTTAATTAATTTTTCATATCTCTTTCCATTTCCCATTATTGAATTTAATTTTTATTGCATTATACTCTGAAAAATATGTGTTTACTATTTCTGCTTCTCTGCATTTGTTTATGAGGTTTTTATGTCCTAATACAAGGTCAGTTTTTGTGTAGATGCCCTGTGCTGCTGAAAAAAATGAAATGTGGGGGCAGCCAGGTAGCACAGCGAGTAAGAGCACCGGCTCCAGTGTTGAGAAGACCTGGAGATCGAATCCCGGACTTAGACACTTAGCACCCACCCAGAAACACCTGGCCGTGTAACCTTGAGCAAGTTACTTAACCCCAATTGCTTAGGGGCGGCCAGGTGGCTCAGCAAGTAAGAGCATCGGCTACAATGTCGGGATGACCTGGATCAAGTCTGGGCTCAGATACTCAGCACCACACCCAGAAATAACTGGCCGTGTAACCTTGAGCAAGTTACTTAACCACGATTGCTTAAAAAAAAAAATGAAATGTGTATACCTTTCTATTCACTTTCAACTTTCTCCTAGGTCCATCATATATATTTTTTTCTAGAACTTTATTCACCACCTTAACTTTTTTCTTATTTATTTTTTGCTTAGGTTTACCTAGTTCTGAAGGGGAAAGTAGAGGTTCCCCAGTAGTTTTGTTCTATTATCTATTTCTTCCTGTAGCTCCTTCAACTTCTATTTAGAAAATTTAGATGCTATACCATTTGGTGCATATATGTTTAATATTGATATGAAGTAATTGTCTATGGAATGTCTTGAAAATGTCTATGAAAGACTTTAATATATTTCGGCAAAATATAGTTTCTTTCTCTTTTTAAATTAGATTTTTTTTGTTTGCTTTGTCTAATGGCTAATCCTCCTTCTTTCTTTGCTTCAGTTGAAGCACAATAAATTCTGCTCTAACCACATACCATTACCCTGTATGCATCTCTCTGCTTCAAATGTCTTCCTTGTAAACAACATATTGTAGGATTCTGGTTCTTAATGGACTCTGATATCTGCTTCCATTTTATGGGTAAGTTCATCCCATTCACATTTATTAGGTATGGTAACTTGCTATTTTCCTTTGTTTAGTCCTCTTTCTCTTTTCCATTCCATTCTTTCCCTTCTCATGAGAGTTTTATTTCTGATCATCAGCTTCCCCAATATGCTCTCCTTATCAATCCTCTCTCCTTCTGTTGTCCCCATTTTTTTAATTTACCCCTTATTTGGTAAGATAAATGTTTATGTACAACTGAGTGTGCATGTTATTCCCTCTTTGAGTAAATTTTGATGAAAGTGAATTTAAGCTTTGTCTTTCACCCCCACCCCCACCCCATCCTCCCCTTTATTATAATAGTTTTTTCATGCCTCCTTTGTGTGAGATAGTTTTCCTCATTCAATCTCCCCCCTCCTTCCTACAGTCCAATTTTCTTTTTTACTCCTTTGTTTTTTGGGGTATCATCCCATCAAACTCACCTTATAATTGCACCCTTTCTCTAAATGTACTCCATCTAATTTCTCTTACTGTTTTAAAGTTGTTAAGAGTTACACATATCTTCATTCCATGTAGAAATATATACAGTTTAACTTTATTGAATTCCTTATATTTCTCTTTCTTCTTTCATTTTTCACCTTTTTATATTTCCCTTAAGTCCTGTATGTGGTCTCTCTCTTTTTTTTAATTCAGCTCTGTTCTTTTTATTAGAAATTGTTGACAGTCCTCCATTTTATTTACTACCCATTTTCTCCCCTGAAAGATTATGTTTAATTTTACTGGGTAGTTAATTCTTGATTGTAATTTTAATCCTTTACCATCTGCTGTATCAGATTCCAATCCTTCTGATTTCTTAATGTGGAAGCTGCCCCATCCTATATAATACTGAGTATAGCTCTACAATATTTAAGTTGTTTCTTTTTTTTCTGTTTGCAATATTTTTTCCTTCATCTGTGAGTTCTAGAATTTGATGTTCTATGATGTTCCCTGAAGTTTTCATAATGGGGATTTCTTTGAAGTGGTGATTGGTGGTTTTGTCCTTCTGGTTCAGGGCAGTTTTATTTAATAAATTTTTGAAAGATGTTAGACAGACTTTTTTTTAAATCATGGTTTTCAGGTAGTTCAATAATTCTTATATTATCTTTCCTGAATTGATTTCCCAGGTCAGTTGTTTTTCAATAATAAATTTTACATTTTCTTACAATTTTGTTTACTTTAAAATATATTTTACCATAACCTGATGTCTCATAGAGTCAATAATTTCCATTTGTTCATTTCTAATTTTAAGGAATTATTTTCTTCAGAGTTTTTGTACTTGCTTTTACATTTTGTCAATTATATTTTTTTAAGGAATTATTTTCCTCAGTAAATTTTTGTGTAACTTTTCTCATGCTATTGACTTTTTTTCATGATTGTGTTACTCTCATTTCTTTCCCCAATTTGTCTTTTACTTTTCTATTTTGCTTTTTAAAATCCTTTTTAAGGTCTTCTAGGAATTCTTTCTGGACATGAGACCAAATTACATTATTTTTGAGGGTTCACATGTAGCCATTTTAACACTATTGTATTCTTCTAATATCATATCTTGATACTCCCTATCAGCATAGTAATTTTCTGTAGTCAAGTTCTTTATTCTTGTTGTTTTTGCTCATTTTTTCAGCCTTCTTTTTGTGATATTTTGTTTTTATGTGAGAGTTGGGCTCTTTTCCCTCAGTATCTCAAGTTTTTTCTGTTGGGGCTCTGGGTCTTACTGCTAGCTTTTCCTGGGCTTCTGGACATAGCTACTTACTTTCTCCAGAGGGTAGGCTTCTTTTCTGCCTTGTGCTGTTGGATGGGGCCTCCCTGTTGACCTCACCTGGGTGTGGGGATTACCTGTTGGCTTGCTCCAGTGGTTGGACCTTGTTGCTGGACTATTACAGAAACAGTATCTCTCTGCTCATAGGCCCTGGGGGCAGTTGGTCAGCCCTGGGGTAGACTAGTCAGCAATGTGGTCAAGGCTTCAATGGTAGCTTACACTGGGGGTGAGTCTGCTGGGTTGGGACCTTGCTACCCTGCACAGAATGCTTCCTTGCCTGGGGCTAATGGTTTGCTGCAGGGTGAGGCCTGTCAGTACTGGATTGCCCCAGACTTCAAGCTCTGCTGGGGGCTTCCTGCTGTGAGACTGGTTGATGCTGCTGTTCTTAGAACTTGCTCTTCTCCCACCTCAGTGAGTGAGACCTTTCCTACTGTGTTGGTAAGCTGTATCCCTGATCCTAGGTCACTTCCAAGGTGGTTTTCTAATTGTTTGGAGGAGAATTTAGGATGGCTTCCTCACTCCACTATCCTGGCAGTTCCTCAATATTTTATATACAGATTATGTTTAGTAAATGATTTCCCTCATAGCTACTTTTAGAGATTATACTGAACAATTTAGTAGTATATCACTATTTCCTTTCAAACCCAATCGAGCCCAGATCTCTGCAAGTCACTTTGGGCTCAGATCAAGCCCTTCATCTGAATGTTGAGTTGGTATGAAAGCATTTGAATTAGAAAGCGATTTTTATGGAATGAAATGGAACTCAATTTGACAATAAGACAAAGCAGATGAGTCACTTGTCCAATCCTCTTAAGAGTTACTGTTTAAATAAAAAAAACTATGGGTATGGATTTGTTTTTATTGTTTTTTACATTTTTAAAATAACCCATTATGAGGAGTCTACAAAAAACATTTGAAAAAAAATGCATCTTTAAAAGTTTCAGTTTCAAATAACTGAGACAATGTTCACTTGTTCCCCTTAATTCTCATGTGAGCATAACTGACAATTTGCTACTTAACTAGCAAAAAAGGAAAAAGAAAAGAAGAAAACTGTATATGGAGTTGTTCAAAGGGTATGGTCTGCCTGTTTCTGCTGAATTTTATTGGGAGCATGCCTAATCATTGAGACCAATTCATAATCTTACTCAATTTCTAGAGGGCAGAAAGTTTTAGGTGCAAAATGATGCCAATTTATTTTCATTTTGGAAGTGGCCTTCCCCCTCAACCTGAAAATAACCATATATCCAACAGATTAAACACTTCAAACCTGTCTCTAAAATATCTTAGAATATCTTACAAAATGTAAAAACAGTAACAAAGTTTTAGTTGAGTGATTAATATGCTAATGTACTGAACTTTTTTTTTTAATTCATTATGCCAAGTATGGTATTCCATGCTATTACTGCCCTTGGTACTCTGGCCAAACAATCAGCCTGCAGGTGTTGGGAATATTGCTTCTGGAAGTTTGCCTGATCCCCTTCTTTGCCTTGTCACATTGTAGGCAAATGCTAAGTAGAATGAGCTACAGGGTCATTCTATTGAGAATCCGCTGCCCTGAAAAATCTAGCAGTCTTAAAAAAATATACATTTGCATAGGTAGTAAAAAGTGTCAAAGATTGAGAATATCAAGATTTTTCTTTTAAACCCATAGCTATCATATAAAGCTTAGGTTAGTCCACAAAATGAACAAAATTTTAATAGATAACAAGGTTAAATTGAGTGAAAGCAGTAAGGCATGTTTGCTAGAAAGGGCAAAGAAAAGGAATGGAGTATTTTAGAATTGTAAGGGAAATTAGAGTCCATACAGTCTGATCTCCTTTTCCTGAATAGGAATTCACAAAGGTCAAATGATTTACCCAACATACCACAGATGGTTGTTGATAGAACAAGGACTGAAACTCACGTGTTAACAATGTGGCTAGGTGGTGCAGTGAATACAGCACTGGCCCTGGAGTCAAGAGGACCTGAGTTCAAATACTGCCTTAGACACTTAACAAACACACTCACAAAAAAAGCTAGTCGTGTGACCTTTGGCAAGTCACGTACCCCCAATTGCCCTACCTTGCCCCTCCAAAAAGGAAAAAAAAAACCAGAAACTCATGTTTCCTGGTTTTCTTTTGAGGGTATTTCCTACTACACTGCCTTGCTTTATCTCGACTAGGTTATGATTCTCCCTTTAGCTGGTGTCACACCAGCTTCATTTGCTGCCTTTCCCATAAAAAATGATATATTCTTTAACTATATCTTAGAGAATGGCTATAGGATCTTCAAATGACAATGCCATTGTCATTCTATAAGGATTCCTCTGTGTAGTCTTTTCCTGTCTGAGAGAGGGGTGGGGTGGGGAGGGAGAGAGAGAGAGAGAGAGAGAGAGAGAGAGAGAGAGAGAGAGAGAGAGAGAGAGAGAGAGAGAGAGAGAGAGAGATAGAGATTTATCTTGTGGTCTTATGAATAAGATACAGAAAATTATTGAGAAAAAACTTGGTTTCTTGAAATAACAGAATGATGAGAATGTGTTACATCATTGAAACTCAAGAATTGCAGCAATAATCAAAGGTGACATTGGCTGTGACTTTTCTCAGAGCTTAAGCAGTATAAAAAATGATTTGTGCCTATTTTATTGTTGGTTGTTTTGTTAATGTAATGTATAGCTAGCAAATTTAATATTTATTTAAACCTAAAATATTAGAGGCTTTGATGTATTGAGATATATGAATGACTGCTCATGGAAAAAGATGCTAGTAATTTCCCATTTATTAAACAAATATCTCTTTAGCAATACACTTCAAGATGATAAGGCTCCAGGATGATAAGACTCATTCAAAAACTGCTACCATTTTTGTTAATCATAAATTTTCAAGGTCAAGATTATGCAAAAGTGAAGATTGCTAAAAATGAAGTCTCCAATTCATTTCTATGAACAACTTACAATGTTCTTGCATAAAGAGAAGTCACCCTAGTCAGATTTCTTGACAGGTTTACTCACAATGTGGTTCATGGGATCATCTGTCAGAAGATGCATAAACAGTAACACAGGATGTGTACTGAATCAGTCATAGAATGAATATGTCATTCAACATATTAATAATATGCCTTTAGTTTTCCATTTGGCTTCTTGTTTCCAAAGCATCTTGGAAAATTTACCTTTAGAAACAATACACACACACATACATTTTTTGGGTGAATTGCCCACTGTTCAGGGCTACTGACATGTCTGAAAGGGGTCCCAAAACAAACAAACAAAAGCCCTGAAATTGAAGTTAAATTGGCAGCATTTGAGGTGTAAAACATTCAAGTCATTTGATAAATGAGAGCATATTTTAAATATATATATGCATATACACACACACACACACACACACACATATATATATATATATATATATATATATATATATATATATAAAATTCAACATTTGTTTCTTTGTAAGAAATGGGAATGGGAAATGTGTGTGTGTGTGTGTGTGTGTGTGTTAGAAATACTAGTTTTTCTAAGAGGAAATATGGTGTGTTGAAAACAACAATGGATTCTGGGATCTGAAGACTTGGGTTCAAATCAGTGTCAGCTCTCAAAATTAAAGTTTGTGCCTGGACAAGTTGCTTCCATTTCTAAGTCTTAGTTTCTTCATTTAGAAAATGGGTCTTAACCAAATTGAACTACCTAACTTAACGGGTTGTTATGAGAAAGGCATTAGAGAAATTTGAGCTCTTTGCCTCCAAGGAAACATTAAACTCTATTTCTCAGTGTTGAATTGAATGAATTGAATTAACCTGACTCTCAACTCCCACTTTAATACTTCATCTATGAAAATCCATTGTCTACAGCTAAGTAATAGGAGGGCAAGAGAGTGGGAAGAAGTAAAGTAGAGCAGCTAGGTGGCACAGCGAATAAAGCACCAAACTTGTAGTCAGGAGGACCTGAGTTCAAATTCGACCTCAGATACTTGACACTTACTACTTCTGTGACCTTGGGGAAGTCACTTAATCCCAATTGCTATGCCTTTCCCTTCAAAAGATGTAAAAAAAGAAGAAAAGCCATCATCAGTTATATATTATTTAGATGTGTTTCATGAAAATCTCTGAAACTTTCTTCAAAATGTGAACTCCTCTAAGTACATTCTCATTTTCCTCACAGAGAAAATTGTACCTGTGACTCAAGATAGATTACCATGATTTATGTGCCTGTTCACCTGGCCTCAGTGGCCTCCCTTTTCCCTGTCAAATAATTATAAGATGAAAAATACAAAGAGACTTCAAGTTTGGATTGACAGAGAATGTAGTATGCAAAAATCTAGTAGGTAGCACTGTTCAAATCCAGAAAAGACTAAGAAATTGAAAGAGTTAAAAAGGTATCAGAAGCCTGCTTGAATCAATGTTTAAGAGATGTATTAATTATTTTGTATTGGATATATAATATTTTCTGCTCCCTCGATGTGCTCTGGTGCGAATAATGTTTTGTGAAAAGGGACAGTATTACTGGATAGGGTTGCTTTCTGTTATGATCAGGGATGAACCTCTTCGATTCAAAATAGATTTGCCTTATAAAGGGACTGAGACTCCATTGCTCATCAGATTTAGTACAAAACTTGGATATGGAAAAAATATAGTGTTTTCTCTATACCCCTTAAGGGATGCTAAGGGGGTTAAATTATAAAAAAAAAGAAAGAAAGGAAGGGAAGGAAGGAACAAATGAACAGGTGAATGAAGGAACGAAGGAAGTAAATGAAGAGAAAGAAAAGAGGAAAGAAAAAAGAAAGGAAGGAAGGAAGGAAGGAAGGAAGGAAGGAAGGAAGGAAGGAAGGAAGGAAGGAAGGAAGAGAAAGAGGAAGAAGGGAAGGGAAGGGAAGGGAAGGGAAGGGAATAGATATGCAATTGAGTATGCAATTAGAATAAGATATGCAATTGAGTGTGCATCTTGTTCCCTCCTTAAGCCATATCCAATGTGATTAAGGTCGACTCTTTTCTTTCACCTTCCTATTCTTTCCCTCCATTGTAAAAGCCTTCTCCTGCCTCCTTTATTTGAGATAATCCACCCCCATTCTATCTTTCCCTCTCTACTACCAATATATTCTTATCTCACCTCTTAATTTTATTTTTTTATATTATCCTTTGGCAATCAACTTACCCTGTTCCCTCTGCCTATGCATACATGTACACACATACACAAACATATATAGCTACACACATACACTCTCCTATACATACATATAATCCCTTCAACTCTCCTCATGCAGAGAAAAGTCTCACAAGTTACAAATATCATCTTTCCATGTAGGAATGTAAATAGTTCTACTTTAATGAGTTCCTTATGGTTTCTCTTTCCTATTTACCTTTTCATGCTTCTCTTACTTCTTGAATTTGAAAGTCAATTTTTTTTTTTTTGGTTCAGCTCTGGTTTTTTCATCAAGAAAGCTTAAAAAGTCCTCTATTTCATTGAATATCTATATTTTCCCCTGAAGCATTACACTTAGTTTTGCTGGGTAGGTGATTTTCGGTTTTAATCCTAGCTCTTTGACCTAGGGAATATCATATTCTAAGCCCTTCAATCTCTTAATATGGAATCTGCAAGATCTAGTGTTATCCTGATGGTGTTTACACAATACTCAAATTGTTTGTTCCTGATTACTTGTAATATTTTTTCTTCTTGACCTGGGAACTCTGGAATTTTGCTATGATTTTCCTAGAAGTTTTCTTTTGGAGAACATTTTAAAGAGGTGATTGGTGAATTCTTTCAATTTCTATTTCGCTCTCTAGTTCTAGAATATCAAGGCAATTTTTCTTGTCATTTTTTTTCTTTTCTAGATGTTTATTTTATATGTGTGTGTGTGTGTCTGTGTGTATTTTAATTAATTTGTTTGTCTCCTTTTAGTTTACAGGATTCAATTCCACAAGTTCTTTCGTTTCAAATTTTGTCCCCCTCTGTCCCCTCCCCCAATGGTGGCATATAGTCAAGTATAGGATCAGTAAATACTTTCACATTATACATTAGTCAGGTTATAAAGACTGATTGTATCATATGGAATGAAAAATGGTAAAGAGGACACAAAACCAAACAAGAAAATGAAAAAGATCAGGTATTTTGCTTCCATCTGGATTTAAACTCAGTTCTTTCTAGTTCTTTCTCTGGATGCACACATTTCTCTCCATCATGAGTCTTTTGGGATTGACATATCACCGCATTGCTGAGAAGAGTCCTGTCTATCAAAGTTGGTCATCACACATATGTTGTGTCTGTAATTGTGTACAAATTTCTCCTGGTTCTACTCTTCTCACACAGCATCAGTTTGTATAAACCTCTCCAGGTAAATATGAAGACCGTCTGCTCCTCATTTCTTATAGCAGAATAGTATTCCATAACATGCATATACCACAACTTGTTTAGCCATTCCCCAATTGATGGGCACCCCCTTAATTTCCAATTCTTTTCCACCACAAAAAGAGCTGATATAAACATTTTTTGTACATATGGGTCTTCCTCCCACTTCTATGATATCTTTGGGATATAACCCTAGGAGTGGTATTGCTGGGTCAAACAATATGAAAATATTTATACCCCTGTGGGCATAATTCCAAATTGCTCTCCAGAAAGGCTGGATCAGTTCACAACTCCACCAGCAATGCATTAGTGTTCCAATTTGCCCACATCCTCTCCAGCATTTGTTATTTTCCTGTTTTGTAATCTTAGTCAATCTTATTGGTGAGAAGTGGTACCTCAGAGTTGTTTTAATTTGCATTTCTCTAATCAATAGTGATTTACAGAATTTCTTCATGTGCTTATAGATATCTTTAATTTCTTTCTCTGAAAGTTGCCTGTTCATATCCCTTGACCATTTATCAATTGGGAAATGACTTGTATTCTTACAAATTTGACTCAATTCTCTGTATATTTTAGAGATGAGTCCTTTGTCAGAGACATAGGTTGTAAAGATTCTTTCCCAATTTCCCACCTCCCTCTTAATTTTGGTTACATTGGCTTTATTTGTACAGAAACTTTTCAATTCCATGCAGTCATAATTATCCATATTGCATTTTATGATGCCCTCTAATTCTTGTTTGGTCATAAAGTCTTCCCCTCTCCACAAATCTGACAGGTAAACTATTCCTTGGTTTCCCAGACTGCTTACAGTATCAACATTTATACCTAGATCATGCACCCATTTAGACTTGATTGTGGTATATGGTGTTAGATAATGGTGTATGCCCAGTTTCTGCCATACTATATTCCAGTTTTCCCAGCAGTTTTCATCAAATAGTGAGTTTTTCTCCCAAAAACCAGGGTCTGGGGGTTTATCAAACAATAGATTACTATAGTCATTGACTTCTGAATCTTGTGTGCCTAATCTATTCCATTGATCCACTCCTCTATTCCTCAGCCAGTACCAAGTAGTTTTAATGATTGCTGCTTTATAATACAGATTGAAATCTGGTATAGCTAGTCCACCTTCCCTAGCATTTCTTTTCATTAATTTCCTTGATATTCTGGACCATTTATTCTTCTAAATGAATTTTGTTACTATTTTTATCTAGATTTATAAAGTAGGTTTTTTTGGTAAATTAACTGGTATGGCACTAAATATATAATTTAATTTAGGTAAAATTGTCATTTTTATTATATTAGCTCAACCCAGGCATGAGCAATTGATATTTTTCCAATTAGTTAGATCTGACTTTATTTGTGTGAAAAGTGTTTTGTAGTTGTGGTCATAAAGGTCCTGGGTTTGTTTTGGGAGGTAGGTTCCCAAATATTTTATATTGTCTACAGTAACTTTAAATGGGATTTCTCTTTCTATCTCTTGCTGTTGAATTTCATTGAAAATATATAGGAATGCCAAGGTTTATGTGGGTTTATTTTATATCTTGCAACTTTGCCAAATTTATTTATTGTTTCAAGTAGGTTTTTACTTGATTCTCTAGGATTCTCTAAGTATCTCATCATATCATCTGCAAAGAGTGATAGCTTGGTCTCTTCTTTGCCTAATTTGATTCCTTTGATTTCTTTTTCTTCTCTAATTGCTACTGCTAACATTTCTAGTACCAGATTGAATAAGAGGGGTGATAGTGGACACCCTTGTTTCACCCTTTATCTTATGTGAAATGCTTCTAGCTTCTCCCCATTACATATAATACTTGCTGATGGCTTTAAATAGATGCTACCTATTATTTTAAGGAAGGCTCCATTTATTCCTTTACTTTCTAATGCTTTTTTTATAGGAATGGATGTTGTATTTTGTCAAAAGCCTTTTTTGCATCTATTGAGATGATCATGTGCTTTCTGCTAGTTTTATTGTTGATATGATTAATTATACTGATGGTTTTCCTAATATTAAACCATCCTTGCATTCCTGGAATAAATCCTACCTGATAAAAGTGTATTATTCTTGAGATAAGTTGCTGTAGTTTTTTTTGCTAGTATTTTATTTATAATTTTTGCATCTATATTCATGAGGGAGATTGGTCTATAATTTTCTTTCTCTGTTTTATCTCTTCCTGATTTAGGTATCAGTACCATATTTGTGTCATAAAAAGAATTTGGTAGGAATCCTTCTTCACTAATTTTCCCAAATAGTTTATAGAGTATTGGAATCAATTGGTCTTTAAATGTTTGATAGAATTCACTATTAAATCCATCTGGCCCTGGAGATTTTTTCCTAGGGAGCTGACTGATGCCTTGTTCAATTTATTTTTCTGAGATGGGGTTATTTAAGCAATTTACTTCCTCTTCAGTTAATCTGGGCAACTTGTATTTTTGTAAATATTCAGACATTTACCTAAGATTCTCAAATTTATGTGCATACAATTGGGAAAAAATAATTCCTGATAATTGTTTTGATTTCCTCTTCATTGGAGGTTGAATCACCCTTGTCATTTTTGATTCTCATAATTTGGTTTCCTTCTTTCTTTTTTTTTATCATGTTGAATAAGAGTCTCTATTTTGTTTTTTCATAAAATTTTATCAATCTCTCCTTGCTTTTCAATATTTCTAATGCAGTATTTAATTGGGGATTTTGAATTTGTTCTTTTTCTAGGTTTTCCAATTGCATGCCCATTTCGTTGACCTCCCTTTTCTCTAATTTAATCAAGTATGCACTAAGGGAAATAAAACTTCCCCTAAGAACTGCCTTTACTGCATCCCACAAATTTTGGTATGTTGTCTCACTATTATCATTATCTTGAATGAAATTACTTATTGTTTCTATAATTTCTTGTTTGACCCACTCATTCTTCAGGATTAAATTTAAATTTTCCAATTAGTTTTTAGTCTATCTTTCCATGGCCCTTTATTCCATATAATTTTATTGCATCACGATCTGAGAAGGATGCCTTTAATATTTCTGACTTACTGCATAGAATTGTGACGTTTTTATGCCCTAGAACATGGTCAATTTTTGAGTATGTACCATGAACTGCTGAGAGGAAAGCATATTCCTTTTTATCCCCATTCAGTTTTCTCCAGAGATCTATCATACCTATCCTCTCTAAAATCCTGTTCATCTATTTAACTTCTTTCTTGTTTATTTTGAGGTTACATTTATCAAGTTGAGAGGGGGAGATTAAGGCCTCCCACTGGTATAGTTTTACTATGTATTTCTTCCTCTAATTCCATTACCTTCTCCTCTGAGATTTGGATGCTATACCTCTTGGTGCATATATGTTAAGTAATGATATGGCTTCATTCTCAATGGTGCCTTTTAACAGGATAGAGTTTCCTTCCTTATCTCTTTTAAATGGGTCAATTTTTGCTTTTGCTTTATCTGAGATAAGGATTGCTACCCCTGTTTTTTTTTTTTAACTTTAGCTTAGGCATGATATATTTTACTCCAGCCTTTTACCTTTACCCTGTGTGTATCCCTCTCTTTCAGATGTGATTCTTGTAAACAGCATATTGTAGGATTATGATTTCTAATCCATTCTGCTTTCCATCTCCATTTTGTGGGAGGGTTCATTCCATTCACATTTATAGTTATGATTGTTATCTGTTTCTTTCCCTTCCTCCTATTCCTGCCTCTGTTAATGTTCATATTTCCCCCTTCTCCTTTCCCCCCCTTAATAGTCTTCCTTTTGACCACCACCTCCCACAGCATTCCCTTATCACCCCCCTCCCTTTTCCTCCCCTTTCCCCTTACTTCTTCCCTCCTTATTAACCACCCCCCTCCCCTTTCTTAAACCTTTCTCCCTCCTACCGCCTGTAGGCTATTTTTATACTTAATGAATATGTTATTTCTTCTTCGCACCAAGAGTGATAGGAATAAATCTCATGTGAAGCTCCCCTCCCTTCCCTCTTTCCCTCTAAAATGATACTTTTTGCATTCTTTCCCACAGAGTCCTATGCTTAGCTGTTTGTTATTCCCTCCTTGCACCAGAACCGATGAGGGAAAAGCTCATATTATTCCCATCTCCCTCCCTTTTTTTCCTCTGCCATACAGTTTTTTATGCCTCTTTGTGTGGCATAATTTACCCTTTTCCACTTCATTCACTCCTTTTCTCCCATTGCAGTCCCTTTGTAGCCCTTAATAACATTTTTTTCATCATCATTTTGTGTATTTTATACTCATTACCTCTACTTGTCTATAACCAGTTTGCTCTTATCAAATAGCAGGGTACTTTGTGTGTTTTCCTTGTTTACCTTTCTATCTCACTGTTGCATCTCCTAACTGGAGGTTGAATTTTCCATTGAGTTCTGGCTTTTTTTATCAAGAAGGTCTGGAACTCTGTTATATTGTTGAATGACGATCTCTTTGCCTGGAAGAATATGCTCAGTCTCGCTGGGTATGTAGTCCTTGATTGTAACCCAAGCTCTTTTGCCTTCCAGAAAATTATATTCCACTGCCTCCGATCTTTCAGTGTAGAGACTGCCAAATCTTGTGTGATTGTCAATGTGGACCCTCAATATTTGAATTGTTTCTTTCTGGCTGCTTGAAGTAATTTCTCTTTTATCTGGTAGTTCTGGAGTTGGCCACATTTCGAGGACTTTTCAGTTTGGGATCTCTTTCAGCAGGTGTCCGGTGGATTCTTTTGATTTCCATTTTACCCTCAGGCTCTAGTATCTCAGGGCAGTTTTCCTTAATGAGCTCTTGGAGAATGTTGGCCAGGCTCATATTTTCATCATAATTTTCTGGTAGGCCTATGATTCTCAGATTGTCTCTCTTGAATCTGTTTTCCAGGTCAGTTATTTTTTCTTAGAGGTATTTTACCTCTTTTCTAATTTTTCATACGTGTTGCTTTGTTTGACTAATTCTTGGTTCCTCATAGAGTAATTTGTTATAATTTGGTTGATTCTAGTATTTAGCAAATCATTTTCATTGGTTAATTTTTGCAGCTCCTTTTCCATATCACAAATTTTTCTTTTTACAGAGATGTTTTCTTCATTATAATGTTTTTCTAATTCTGCTATTTTGGTTTTGAGAGAATTATTCATTTTGTCTTCTATCTCTCTCATTCAGTGTTCAAAGTTCCTTTTGATCTCATCTAGGAGAGCATTCTGTGTTCGGGACCCATTCCCTGTTGATGGTTCAGCTTTGGGTGTGGAGTCCACATTGTCTCCCTCTGAGTTTGGTTCCTCTCTGAGGATAGTAGGACTCCAGAGTCTTTGCCTTTGTAGTCTGCTTTCTACCCATTTTGAGGCAGGACCCTAGCCAAACCTTTCCTCTAGAGATCCCAAGCCTTTACTGTACAGGGTTTTGCCCTGGAGCAAGAGTAACTATGTTTTCAGCATCAGGGTGTTTGAGCGGGGAGGCGGGCAGGGGGGGATGTTGGTGTAGGTGAGGTTCACTCTGTCATCCTGACCTTTTTGAGGTCCTGATAGGGGCTTTTTTTTTAATTGCTATGTTAGGTAGTGGTAGCCCAGGAGTATTTGCTGTCTAGGACAGGGGCCCCTGTATTTGGTTCTTACCTTGGTATTTCCAGTCCCAGCACTTTGATGATAGGCCTGGTAGTGGTCCTTGTGGTGTGTGGGATGTCTTGCCCTCCGAGCTGATCAGACCCCTTCCAGGCCTGCCTCTGCCGGTCGCGCCTTCTGGTCCTGCCTCTGTGTCTGCTGGCTGTGACTTCCAGACTTGCCTCTGCATCCGCTGACCGTGCCTTCCAGGCCTGCCTCTGTATCTCTTGACAATTTCTTGAAAGATGACATCTAGGTTCTTTTTTTTTAATCATGGCTTTCAGGTAGTCCAATAATGTTTAAATTATCTCTCCTGGATCTATTTTGCATGTTAGTGGTTTTCCCAATAAGATGTTTCACATTGCCATCTATTATTTCTTTTGTTTGAATCTGTTTCATAGTATTTTGAATTCTAATAAAGTCATTAGCTTCCATTTATTCCAATCGAGTTTTGAAGGTATCATTTCCTTCACTGAGCTTTTGAAATTCCTTTTCCATCTGGCCAAAACTGCTTTTTAAGACATTTTTCTCCTCATTGGTTTTTTGGGGTTCTTTTGTCATTGGAGTTAGTTTATCTTTTAGACTATTTTCTTCTGTCAGGGTGTTGGCTCATTTTTCATGATTTTCTTGCATCATTCCCATTTCTCTTCTCAATTTTTCCTCTACTTCTCTTACTTGATTTTCAAAATCCTTCCTGAGCTCCACCATGGCCTGTGACCAGTTTGTATTCTTCTTGTAGGCTTTTGATGCGAGGGTTTTGATTTTGCTATCTTCTTCTGGTTCTATGTTTTGATCCTCTTTGTCCCTCCAAAAAAGACACTATAGCCTGATTGAGCTTCCTCTGTTTGCTCATCTTTCCAGTCAATTACTTGACTTTGGAGCTCTTTACCATGGTAGAACTTTACTTCCAAAGTGAAGAGTACTGTGTCCCAAATGTCTGGGATTTTGTGCAGCTTCTGTCAGAGCTTTTTCCAGGCACCTTCCTCAGAACTGTGAGGACTTTCTCTCCACAACCTCAACAAACTCTGCCACACCAGTACTTATCACCATAGGACAGCCATCTAAGACTGTGACCCAGATCCAAGCAGGGCAAAGGAAGAGAATACTGACTTAGCATCAGCAAGAGATTTCTGCAAATGCCCTCTGCTTGGACACTTGTTCCCTCAAGGTTTGTAGTCCTGGACCCGGAAGCAGCAGGAACAGCAGCAGCAGTTCTAATGTCCACCACCTCCGCTGCCCTGGGGGCAGGGGCCTGACCATTCTGTTCTCTCACCCAGTTAAAACAGAGTTTCCCCACCGGCCCTTTACCTTCTCTTTGGCATTTATTGGTTGAGAAGTCTGGAAACTGCCACCATTGCCAGTAATTTATTCTCCTGAAGTCTGCTTTGGAAGGTCTGTGCCTCAGGTCCGGGCCACTCGGATCTAGGCCGATGTGGTTTATGTGGGACTTTTTTCTACTCCCAGCTAAGTGTGATAGATCATTCCTGTCAGGCTCTCAGGCTGTCAGGATGCCTTCAGTGGGAGATTTATTTCTCTCTGTCACTTTGTGGGTTCTGTAGCTCTAAAATCTCTTTAGATTTATATTTTACAGGTATTGGAGATGGTTGGAGTGGGAGCTCAAGCAAGTTCCTGCTTTTACTCTGCCATTTTGGTTCTGCCCCACATGACAATTTTAAACTATATGAAGATACTGACCTTGTCATCTTTAAAGAAACTCTCCCCCCCAACAGAGGTACACCATTCATTGATTTCCACTCCCCAATCTCTCCCACCCACTATTTTTAATTAGATTTTAAGTGGCTAAATCTAGAAGTGGGACCAGGACTGACTAAATTCTAGAACTGGAGAAGTATCTCACATATCTGAACTGTGCTCCCTCACCACACCCAATCCATTTGAATATCAATCCCTTACTGGATCAGATGGATGGGGAAAGCTGATCCAGGTTAGGTGAGGATTTTAACAAGTTAATGAGACTTTTTTGGTAATCATAAAAGGCTTAGATGGTATTTCAAAATGCAATATTCACAATGTCTATGGTAAGTATAAATATGCTGATATGGCTATTAATCACAAAATATACCAAGCTCTCTACATGGGGAATAAAGCTAGAACATTTATTCAAATAGCAGAAAACTGAATCCCCAAACCAGAAAATCAAAGCCATCACAGTAATTATGAAGTTGGCACATGTAGTTCATGTAGTAAACACCCACATTCTTTTTTTTTCTTTTTTTTTTTTTTAAGCAATCGGGGTTAAGTAGCTTGCTCAAGGTTACACGGCCAGTTATTATTATTTCTGGGTGTGGTGCTGAGTGTCTGAGCCTGGGATTCGAGCTCCAGGTCGTCCCAACACTGGAGCCGGTGCTCTTACTCGCTGAGCCACCTGGCTGCCCCTAAGCAATTGGGGTTAAGTAATTTGCTCAAGGTTACACGGCCAGGTGTTTCTGGGTGGGTGTTAAGTGTCTGAGCCCGGGATTCAATCTCCAGGTCAGTCTGACACTGGAGCCGGTGCTTTTACTTGCTGTGCTACCTGGCCACCCCAACACCCACATTCTTAAGCCTTCAAAACAGAACAAGCTACCTCAGGCAAACATCCTCCTCTCTCCACTCATGGCAACTGCTGAGGTAGCTCCCAGCCCCTCACAGTTCCCATCCCTAGAAGTCCTCATCCTGAGTCCTTAAGCAGAAATTCTGCCTTGCTCAAAATAAAAGGAGTTTGTACCACCACTGCTGCAGCTGTTGCTGCTGCTGCCACCACGCTTCCTGTCACCACACGCACTCTACCTTGGCTTCTGCTTCCTCTTGCCCTGCCCCTTCCTGCTACATCAGCAAGTTCAAGGGATATGGAAGAACTTTAAATCCCATAACCATTATAGATGTTTCCACTGAACAAGGGCAGGAGGAAGAGAGGTGAGAGGAGGGAAGCTGGCAAATGAACATTGGATAATTTGGATTTTTTATATGTTGCTCTCTAATGAATATGAAATCATATAGGCTAGATTAAAAATGCATTCTTTGGTACTCTAAAATATGCCATTATAAGGATTTAAAGGAGTCTGCAGTTATTTGCCTTTTCAAATGCAGTCAGATTATGTTTTACTTTTTCATTACAGACTTACCTTTCCTATTACTAGAATGTTTAACAGGGAGAAATTTTCAAATAGAGCCATGGTCAATGAAATTACTGCAGGAAAAAAAAAGATACCAATAAACCATAATTTTATTTTTCCTTGCACCTACCCCCAGCACACAGAAGTACTTACATAAAGAAAGATTCACTAGAATATCAATCCAGTTCCTTATTATTTTAGTTGTGTATCAGATACATTCAGTTAAATTCTTTTGAGTGATAAAACAATTCCTTTCAAAGATATTAGGCTTGCGGCCAGTCTTCAATACATTAGCAAAATAAATTTTCCTTCCATTTCCCTATACATCCTTAGCTAAATGAGTTCTCCACAGTCTAGAAAATTAAATACATGCACACACACACACATACATACACACACACGTGTGTGTGTGTGTGTGTGTGTGTATCTATGTACATATACTATTAATGGGGTTATTCACTTGCTCTCAGAAAAACCCACTATGTCCTCCCAATATCAATGCTAACATTAACAATGCTGTCATTCAGGAGGGTCCTCACATCATTTTATTTTCCTACCCTTCCTGGCTGCTTAATGAGCAATAACAAAATATGAATTGCAGGATATTTTACTGCTGCAGTATTTGCCAATAATGTCTTCCAATATAAGTATGAAATTTGATTCCAAAAGTGAATATAAATGATTTTTCATTTTTCACACTTTTTTGGATTATTCACACTACTGCTCTTTCTCCATTATTGCAGATAATATAAGGCAGTGAGGCAGATGGAGTATTCTAATATGCTTCCAAGTTCTAGCTTTCATAATAACAATATTGCTCGGTAGTACTTTGTTTAGCTCTTGAAATCACTGGTATTTGTAAAAGGCTATAAATATGAATTAAGTCCCTACTATGTGTGAGGAGTACTTATGATAAGTTCTGGGGGAGATGGTGAAATGAATGATGTTGATAATGGTTCCTTTATTGCAGGAAATAATCTACTAAGGAGGCATATGTGCAAATAGTATTAAATAGGACATAACAAGGAAATGGAAAAGGTACAAATGAAGTTCTTTGAGTGATTCATTCAAGGAGAGATTATTTCTATGCTTTTATGGTAGATGGGATGACTAAAAATTAATTGAGATAACATTCCCAATTGGTATTAAAAGCTGGGAAAGATTTCATCTGATTGAGATAAGGAAGATGTACTTTATGAACAGAAATGAGGAAATGGAGAAACACAACTAAATGAAAAAGAGTGAAATAATTTAAAGGAATAACTAGTAGTGAGGCTAGTCTTATACAAGTATAGATCACTCTTATGCATTAGTACAAATTAAGAGGTTAGGTCCAGATGATAAAAGTCCTTAAATGCCAAGCTGAAGAGTTCAGCATTTCTTCTGTAAATAATTGAGTCACTGAAAATTTGGGGATTGTACAATAATATGTAAGATATGAAGATTTTTTCCCAGAGTCTAGGTTATAATCTCTTTCTACTATATAAGAAACTGTGGCATAATAGTAATAATATAGGTGGTGGAGCCAAGATGGTGAAGTAAAATCAGGATCTTGCTTGAGCTCCCACCCCAACCACCTTAAATACCTGTAAAAAAATGACTCTAAACAAGTTTTAGAGATACAGAACGCCAAAGTGACAGAGAGAAAAATCTGCTGCTGAAGGAAGACTGATAAACAGACTAGGAGCAGAGTTCAGTCCCACATGAGCCATGCCAGCACACACCAGTGGCACAGACCAGCCAGAGCAGATTTCAAGAGAGTGAAACACTGGCAATTGTGTCATTTTCCAGACATCTCAATCCATAAACATCTAAGAGAAAGTAAAAGGTCAAATGGAAACTCTGGTGCAACTGAGTGAGATAAGAGCATGGCCTGGCCACTGCCCCAGGGGCAGCAGAGGTGACAGAGGCTGCTGCAGCTACTACCACAGGGATGAATCCTGAGCTCCAGATCTACAGATGTTAGGGCCATCAAGCAAGCGTTCAGAGGCTAATTGTCTTTGCTTTGACCTGTTTGTATCTGGGTTGCAATTTTGGGTGGCAGTCCTGGGGTGAGGAGCACTAGCATATCAGAGCTTGTTGAGGCTGTGGAGAGGTTCTCTCACTCAGTTCTGAGGCAGGTGCCCAGAAGAAATTCTGACAACAGGTGCACAAAGCCCCAGAAATTTGGGACATTGCACTCTCAACTCTGGAATCAGAGTTCTAAAGTGGCAAAGAGCTGAAAAGTCAAATAATTGGCTGGCAAGATGAGCAAACAGAAGAAGTGTAATCAAACTATAAAATAGGGTTTTGGGGTGACGAAGAGGATCAAAACAGAACCAGAAGAAAACAGCAAAATCAAAACTCCTGTGCCAAAAGCCTCCAAGAAAATTATGAATTGATCACAGATCATGGAGAAGCTCAAAAAGGTTTTTTAGAAATAAAGTAAAAGAAGCAGAGGAAAAACTGGAAGGAATGAGTATGATTCATGGAAATCTTGAAAAGTGAATTAACTGGCTGCTAAAGGAGACATGAAAAAAGACTGAAGAAAATAACACCCTAAAAATAGACTAACTCAAAGAGCAAAAGAACCTCAAAAAGCCAATGAGGATACAAATGCCTTATAAAGAAGAATTGGTCAGATGGAAAAGGAATTTCAAAAACTCCATGAAGGAAATTATTGTTTCAAAATTAGATTGGAATAAATGGAAGCTAATGACTTTATGAGAAATCAATATGCTATAAAACAGATCCAAACAAATAAAAAATAGAAGGCAATGTAAAATATCTCATTGGAAAAACCAATGACCTGGAAAATATATCCAGGAGAGATAGTTTAAAAATTATTGGACTTACTGGAAGCCATGATTTAAAAAAAGAACCATCTTTCCAGATATTATCAAGGAAAACTCCCCTGATAGTCTAGAATCAGAGGGCAAAATAGAAATTGAAAGAATTCACTGATCACCTCTCCAAAAATATCCCAAAAAGAAAACTCTTAGGAATATTATGGCAAATTCCAGAGTTCCTAGATCAAGGTGAAAATATTACAAACAGGAAGAAAGAATTTGAGTATTGTGGAAACACAATCAGGATAACACAAGATCTAGCAGCTTGTACCTTAAAGGATTGAAGGGCTTGGAATATGATATTCTGGAAGTCAAGAGAGCTAGGATTAAAACCAAGATTCACCTACCTACCAAAACAGTGTAACACTTCAGAGGAAAATTTGTATGTTCAATGAAGTAGAGGAGTTTCAAGAATCCTTTTTGAAAAGACCAGAGCTGAACAGAAATTTTGACTTTCAAACACAAGAAGCAAGAGAGGCATGAAAAGTCAAATAGGAAATAGAAATCATAAAAACTTATTAAAGTTGAACTATCTCCATTCCTACATGGAAAGACTATATGCCTCATGAGATTTTTTCCCTTTATGAGTATAGCTTAAGGGAATAGACAGATGGATGGACAAATCAACAGACAGACAGACAGACAGAGAGAGAGAGAGAGATATGTATATATAAGTGGGTATATGTGTGAATATGTATATATATATATATGTGTATGTGGGTACATATATAAATAGACAGAGGTCACAGTTTGAGTGCAATATGAAGGGATGATATCTAAAAAAATAAAATTAAGAGGTGATAGAGTTAAATGTTGGGAAAAGGAGAAAGGGAGAGATAGAATAGGGTACATTATCTCACATAAAAGAGGCAAAAGAAACCTATTACAAATGAGGGAAAGAGCAGGATGGTGAAAGGGAAGGAGTCAACCTTATTCTCATTGGATCTGACTTATAATATACATAGTCAGTTGGGTATCTTACCCTACAGGAAAGTAGGGTGGAGAAGATAAGATGGGGGATGATAGAAAGGAAGGCAGCTTGGGGGACAAGGTAATTAGAAGCAAAAACTTTTGAAAAGTTACAAGGTCAAAGGAGAAAATAGAATAAATGGGGGACAGGATAGGATGGAGGGAAATATAGTTACTTTTTCACTACATGACTATTATGGAAATGTTTTGCATAACTCCACATGTATGTATAACCAATTTTTACTTGCCTTTCTTCCGAGTGGGGTGGGTGAGGAGGGAAGAATGGAGAATATATGAAAATCAAAGTTTTAAAAACAAATGCTAAAATTTGAGTTTTATATGCATCCTGGAAATAAGATATGCAGGCAATGGGATATATTCATTTTGGTAAGCAGCATTCACAATTTCTCCATTTGCTGCAACCAGTGGTTCCATGTATGGATGGTGTGGTGCCGACTGATGGAGAACCTCTGTTTTCTTGGTGCTAATTGTTAGTTGAACATTAGTACAAGCAGCAGAATATCTCTCCATACTTCTGTGTATCTCAGCCTCAGAGACTCCCTTGAGTGCACAATCATGTCAACCAAAAGTCATGCAGCAATTCTTCCTCAACTTTAGTCTTATTTTGTAGCTTTTCCAAGTTAAATAATTTATCATCAGTTCAGTATCTGATCTTCATGCCATTTTCATCCTTATACGTATCAAATATTAATGAAAAAAATTGGCTAAGAAGCATGGGAGCAAATACGTAGCCATGCTTCACTCCATTGGGAACTAGGAAGGTGTGAGAGCATTGCCCATTATCTGGAACCCTGGAAAGTATGAAACTAAAATATAATACTGCCGAACTTCCCCAGGAAAGCAAATTTGGCCATGAATTTCCATAACCCCTCAAGACTGACATTATCAAAGGCCTTGGTCAGATCATTGAATGTTGAATACAGACTTCTGTTCTGCTCCTGCCATTCTCCTGGTGCTGTAGGGGAGAAAGTACCATATTAATCCCTTCTCAGCTTTTATATTTTTTTTTTACTTTTTGGAATAAAGCAAACATTTCCATAGCATAGTACAATAAAAGGAGAGGATTACATATGAAACTGCAAATCTACTATACAAATCTTGCTTCTTCTTTCAAATATGGAACAAAATTATCATGTAAATTTATTTTTTTCTTCCCCCTTGCCCAAAAGGTGGATACAATTAGACACAAAGGGGTGTGTGTTTATGTACATACATATACATAAATTATTCTGTACCTCTATTTATTAGTTCTTTCTCTGGATGCAGATAGTATCTTTCTCTATATGTTCTTTATAATTTATCTGGATAATACTGCCCATTACTTATTCCCTAAAGTCATTCTTAAACAATATTGCTGACTGTATACAATGTTCTCTTGGTTCTGTTCATTTCATTCTACATTATTCCATGCATGTCCTTCCATTTCTTTCTAAAATCATTACACTCATCATTTCTTATAGCACAATAGTATTCCATCAAGATCATATATCACAACTTATTTAGTCATCTCCCAATTCATGGGCTTCTCAGTCATTTCATAAGCCACACTGGTTTAAAAAAAATCATTTACCAAATTCTTTCTCCCCACAAAGTATTTTCCATACTGACTTCTGATTTCATTATGTCAAATTTACTAAAAAGCAAGGGAGTTACAAAAAAATAAGACTGTCTTGAGCAGAAAATAAAAAAAAATTTTCCTAATGTTTTTCAGCATATTTTATAGAGTGCCATAAAACATTAAAATACATCATTTTACATAAATCGTTCTTCACTTCGAAATACCTCAAAATAGGAAAGTGATGGAGTCTATAGCCAGCATGAAGTTCATAGCATTGATGTGGGTGTGTTCCAGGACCTCTTAAGTAACCAAATATAACCACAATTTCAGACATCTTTGAGTCTTTCAAATAGCAGGAAATCGTAAGAACAGTCACAGAAAATCAACATTAGAAAATCAATGGCAGAAGAAATCTAAGTACAGTAGGCTATCTATCACTCCCCTCTTTCAGGTTAATTAACCTATGGTTAATTACAAAGCTAACATGTTACCTTTGTAAACATTTTTCTAGGGGAATTCTTTCCATTTGCTTTTTCTTCCTTATTTCCTGAAATGAAAGTAATCAGGTACATGGGTGGTATGTATACCTTGTTCTGTCTACCACAAGTTTCTGAAAACTCACAGAAAAAACAATGAATTCTTTTATCTCCCAATTTGATAGTGTAAGAAATTTTCTCAGTACCCATACTGTGGGATTGTGGTTAGTCTTTCTTAGGCCCGGTCTACTGTCATTATGATGGCTCAGGAAGTAACACATGAAGTGGAAAAGCCATTGAACCTGAGGTCTACCTTATACAAAACTGGACAATATAATTCTCCAGTTTTTTATTACCTCTTCAGGACTTTTTTTTTCTTACCAATATCACAAAATTTGCATATGCTTATCTGATATAATCCCAGTCTTAAGCATCTGTCAAAATAAGAAGTTGAACTACTCAGTCATTCAATCAATAAGCATTTAAGTAACTTCTATATTTCAGGCACTATTCTAAGTTCTGGGAATGCAAAAAAAAAAAAAAGACAAAAAATTAATCCCTGTACTCAAAGAGTTCACAATCTAATGTGGGAAACAAAAATCAAAAAATATGTGCAAACTATCTACAGGAGAAGCAGGAAATAATTAACAGAAGGAAGTCACTGGAATTAATAGGAGTGCATTATAGCAGCTCTCTTTGTGGTGGCAAACAACTGGAAATTGTAGGGATTCCCAATGGGGAAATGACTAGACACATTGTGGTATGAGATTGTGATGGAATACTACCGTGCTATAAGAAATGATAAGTTCAATTATTTTAGAGGAAAAAACACATGGAAAGACTGGCACAAAATAATGAGTAAAACGAGCAAAACCAAGAGAACACTGTATACAGTAACAGCAATGTTGTTTTAAGGATGATATTGATAGAATAAGTTAGTTTGACTACTATAAACACCCAAATTAACTATAAATGACATATGGAAAAAAGACACTATTTGCATCCAGAGAAAGAATTGTTAAATAGAAGTGTATATGGAAGCGTGTGTGTGTGTGTGTGTGTGTGTCTGCGCACATGTGTGCCTGTCTGTCTATCTACTGGTAGTCATTTCTAGCAGAGGTAGGCAGGAGGGAAGAAAAAGTATGAAAAATGCATGACTAATTTTTTGCATAATTAAAAAGGAATAGCAAGTTGTGCATAGTGGATTTGCAGTTTCACGTACAGTCTTCTTTTTATTGGTGTTAAAAATGAAATAGGTGGCTAAGTGTTGCAGTGAATAGAATACCAGCCACGGAGTCAGGAGAACCTGAGTTCAAATTCGACCTCAGACACTTAACACAAAAAGTAGCCGTGTGACCTTGGGCAAGTCGCTTAACCCCAATTGCCCTCCAAGAAGCAAAAAAATAAAATAAAATAAATTTTTGAAAAAAGGGTTTGGGAAAGACTTCCTATAGAAGTTGGACTTTTTATTTGAACTGAAAGTAAATCAGAAAAGTCTTCAGGGATAGATGAGGTGGGAGCACATTCTAGGCATGGGAACACCCATAGAAAATGCCCAGGGCCAAAAGATAGGGTATCTTGTTTGTGGAACAGCAAAGAGAGCAGGACAGAAAAATTTGTTGGCCCTGCCCTTCAGCAAAATTATTTTGGAAACTAAAAAGAGACTGGATTGAAATGGGGAGAGATCTGAGGCAGGGAGTCCTATTAGAGGGCTATTGCTGCAGTCCAGGAATGAAGCATTAAGGAACTTCACCAGAATTGAAGCAGTATCAGAGAAGAGCAGGGGGCATATTCAAGAGATGTTGCAAAAGTGAAATATAAGGTTCATTCCCACTCTAAATTTATGACCCTGTGTGATGTTAGAAATACATATGATCATATTTCACAGTCAATGACAATTTATAAAAGGTAACCCAGAAAAAACAAATTTATTAAATTCATCTGGGAAAAGTTCAGAGGGGTAGTCACATTTAATGTGGTTTCAGATAGTGTTATTTCTGACTATTGTCCCCCTGGTACTGGGAACCATAATCAAGGAGCCAGACAGGTCATAGAATCACATAGTTTCAGAGCTGGCAGTAACTTTAGAGATCATCTAGGGTAACTCCTTTGTTTTACAAATGAGGGAACAAAACCCCAGATGTCTTAAAAAAGGGACGCCTCCATGCCATGCCCTATAAGATTTGTTTGAAGGGACAGGGGATGTTTAAACAGAGAATAGAATATTTCGTTTCTTTTTTGTTTGTTAGTTTTGTTGGAGGGGAGGGGCAGGATTACCTTCTCCAAGTTTGTGAAAGATTGTAACTGGGCAAAGAGATTAGATTTTTTCTGTTTGGTCCCGAAAGGGAAAAACAGAAAGTAAAGAGAAGTTTCAGAGTAGACTTTTTTTTTATAAGAAAGAAAGAAAAACAACTATAACTCTCGAAAAGTTGAATATTCTGCTTCAGGAGGAGGATTTAGCCTTATTAAAAATCTTTAAGAAAAGTCCTTTTTGGATATGGCATGGAAGGAATACTTCTGCATCATTTCTCTGACTTTGCTGGCTCCTCACCTCTTGGGGTGCAGTGACTGGACTTTTTGCCCAGTTCAGGTCCAAAAGAAGGGAGGAGTGACTAAAGGAAGTGATGTGACATGCTTGGAGGAAAGGAGTATTATGCTCAAGGCCACAAGATGCTAGGTCTGCAACTTAAGGAATCTGACTGTGAAAGTTCACTCACTCTGCTGAATGATGATCTAGCTGATTGCAGAAGTAGTCAGATGCCCCTGCCAGACTGGAAAAAAAAATCATGCCAAAAATGCTCATGAGAGTCCTCTTGTCATGTTTCAAGTTAAGCCATGTCCTGAATGAATGCCCTTTTCAATGCGTTTCAATCCAAAGTATACCCAGAGTTGATAATTATCTAACCACTACCACTTACTGAAAATGTATATCATATGTCTCTGCATCTTCCACCGCATTGAAGTCCTCTTGATTATACTATTTTGCCTCTTCAAAGGAGGACACAAACTATTTGCTAGAACTCTTCAATTTAGATCAGTCCCACCCTTGCCCGTGGCCTTCCAACCTTGAGTAGAACAACAGACTCAAGGACTTTCAGTAGATGCTTCTATTATTCATTGTTTTCCTGTTCTTGATTATCTCTTGTGTTATTCTTGTGCTTAGTGCACACTAAGTCTCTAAGTATGTTTGTCTAATTTGCTGGAGGCTTTACTCCATTATGCTAAAGAGGTAGGGGATAAGTTTGCTGAAATGAAATAAGTTCAAAAAGGAGGAAAGGCTTGATCAATAGCCCAGGGGTTCAAGAATTGTTCTGATTGGAAAAATTAACAAATCCACACACTATGTAATCACAAGTTATTACCCTGCATAGGAAGTGCAGCTGAAGAATAGACATCTTAAACTCACTGAGAACATAGACTCAGCCTTAAGCATCTATAAAATGATAGAAGTTGGACTCCTCAGTTAGTCAAGAGACATTTATTAAACTCTTACTATATGGCAGGCACTATGATAAGTCCTGAAGATGGTTGTTGATTGTTGTCTTTGTTCTTGAAGAAGACCAAAACAACATCACTGTTAGAGTTGAGTTACAGTGTGGCCGATTGTGACTGATCAGACCAATATGTGCTTGGAATGATCTTCCACAGGTCAGGCACAAATAGTCCTTGTGAACATTTGGGGGGATTCTCCAGATTGACACATCTCCCATTTCTTTAAAACTACTTCAATTCTGGTTTACGCATAGAGCACCTTTTCGAATAAGGGCATTTCATGCTGGGCTAGTGTCTGCCATCTTATGTAATCAATTCCAAAGTTCTCGAGAGACCTTGGGAGTGCCCTTGTGCTGTTTTTTTTTTTTTTACCACCATGTGAATGCTTGCCCTGTGTGAGTTCTCCATTAAATGGTCTCTTAAGCAAGTGTACATGTGGCATTCGAAGAATCTGGCTAGCCCATAGGAGTTGTGTGCTCTGCAGTACAGTTTGAATGCTTGGCAGGTCTGCTTGAAAAAGGATCTCAGAGTCTGATATCTTGTCCTGCCAGGTGGTCTTCAGAATCTTCCTAAGACAATTCATATGGAAGTGATTCAGTTTCCTGGTATGTCACTGGTATATCATTCAAATTTCATGAGCATACAACACAAGAGCACAATGGCTTTTTTGCCCTTCAGCTTGGTAAGTAGCCTAATATCTCTTCTCTCCCACATTTTCCTTTGTAGCCTCATAGACACTGAGCTAGCTCTTGCTAGCTCATGTCAACTTCATTTTCAATGTGTACATCCCTGGAAAGTATACTGGCAAGGTAAGTGAACTTATCCACATTATTCAAAACTTCTCCATTTCCTGTAACTGGTGGATCCAGGTCTGGATGGTGTGGCACTGGCTAGTGGAGCAGCCGTGTTTTCTTGGTATTAATTGTTAGTCCAAAATTAGCCCAAGCAGCATGGAATCAATCCATACTTTGTTGCATCTGAGCTTCAGAGGCAACCTTGAGTGAATAATCATCTGCAAACAATGCACCAGTACTCCCTCAGCTTTAGTCTTGACTTGTAGCCTTTTCAAGTTGAGTAATTTATCATTGGTGTGGTAGCTGACCTTGATATTGTGTCTGTCATCATTGAAGGTGTTTGACAACATGACTGAAAACATGATGTTAAAAAGCATGGTAGCAAGCACACAGCATTCTTTCACTCCATTGCTGACTAGGAAAGCACAAGAGTATCATCCAATATCTAGTGGGTAAGCATGCTGTCATGAAATTGGCATACAACACTAATGAACTTCTCTGGGTCACCAAATTTTGACAATTTTCCAAAAGCCCTCATGACTGACAGTACCAAAGAACTGGAGATACAAAAAGAGAAAAAAGATAGACCCTGTCCTTAAGGAATTCAGTATCCAATGAGGGAGACATTATGCACACAGTGGGAAGGCACTGGAACTAATAGGGACTGGGAGAGGCTTCCTATAGAAGATAAAGTTCCTGTAGAATATAAGGAGCTTATTGTGCCCTTATTTCAGCAAGTAAGGTAGATGTATGGTTCAAAGGTGAGTATGGTAATGCCCAGTTTTTGACTTAGCCTATTCAACAGGATCAGGATAGTGGTTAGTAATGCCATCTGGTGGTTAAACTTACTTAGGTAGGGCTTGGATTAAATGGTCTCTAAAGTACCCTCCAACTCTGAGCTTCTTTGCTTCTGAATCTTTCCCAAGCACACAAACCTAATTTTTGTCCATATTAGTTTGAGATGTCCCTTTCAGATTTGGGTAGATCAATTTGCACCTCGTAGCAGACATAAAACTTTAAATGGACTTATTTGCACCCTGTCATAACGGATGTGAGGTTTTGTATAGTTTATAGAAAAAGACCAGGGAAGCAGCTGAGCAGCAGGTCAAGATAATGAACTTGTCCTTGGTTTTTCTTGGCCTTTGACTGTGAAAATGAGCTACTAGAGTCTCACAGCCTTTATAAGGTGCAAATAAGTCTATTTGAAATTTTGAATTCTTTAAAAGGTGCTAATTGATCTATTCAAATCTGTAAAGGGCACACCTCCTACTTTCTTATACTATCTCTTTGAAACTGTTATGGTGGTCTTATTTTTTCTTTCTTTATTTTTAGGTTCATTTTTTATTGTAGAGGTGTCTGTGAAAAGCAGGATTAGTTGAGTTATACCAGACTAAATAATCACTAGGTATATAAGATCTATATTTGAGTTGCTTAAGGTCTAGGAGTTGTAACCCTGCATGGGAAGTAAGACCTATTTCTAATACTACTACTGACTCATTTATGACTCTAAGGAAGTCACTCTGCTTTGCAGCTTCACTGTCTGTAAAATGAGAATAATGATACCTTCTGCCAAACTCACTGGGATATTTTGAGGATTAATTAAGTAACATCTGCAAGGCTTCACAGAGACAAATGCTATGTGAATGCAAAGTATTATCCTCAGAAACATACATGGGGAGGAAATGATCATAGGGAGGTACAGGGTTGAATGGTTCAATGATAGGGCAGCCTCTGCTCATTTGTAATGGGAGTACTTGTTATATTGTTGAAGTATGAATGGATAATGAATCCTACCATCTTTGTGTCTTCAAACAAAGACATGCTTCCATAGCTCCTAAAATTAATTTTTGTATCCAAGAAACTATTCCTATTTAGAGCTTGTGAACGCTGTAGCAGAAAAAATAAGTCAATGAAATTAGCTTAAAACTGCATTTCTTTTTACTGAAGAAGAACATTAAAAAAAATCACCAGAATGAAGATGCTCATACTCTCTGGTGTGAACTCTGGAATTAGAAGCCCATTTTTATTGAGGGGTGAGTGTATACAACATTTTTCCTAGCTGCTATAGTTCTCTTCCTTCTTTTTTCCTTTTGTTTCAGCATGGTAGCTGTTTTAGTTTTTATGGAGAAAGATAAGCATAATTTGAAAAGATGGGCATGTCTTCTATAGAGGCCCCAACTCTACGTAACTTTACAAAGCTTTATATTTGAAGAAATTGAGAATGCTGCATAAATTCTGTATCATTCACCCTCACATTTATGGAAGGTCAGAGATAAGTGTGATAAAGTGGACATTTTTCTTGTAGGGAAGGTTTAAGGGCATTTGACTTCCTGGTCCCCATTCTGAAAATTCTCTTGGAGGAATTTCTCACAGGAAATTGAAATCTTTATTTGTAATGCCAAGCAAAGGCAACTTCCCCAGGTTAAAAATACCAGCATAGGTGCTCTCCATTTTATTCAGTGACAAATTAAGAACAGACAGAATCAAAATATAGCATCATTCAAAATACAGCATTTACCAAGTGTAATTCCATAATCTCCAAGTACTACCCCACCCCTGGACATTACATTCATTTAATCAATCCCAAGGACCCTCTTCTAAGTATTACTCCACCCCTAGGCTGTACATTCATTTAGTCCATCACAAAGCCCCTATTCTCAAATGGAGATTAGTTTCCAATCATAAGTAAAGTACATTCATTTGTTTAATCTCAGAGCACAAAAAGGTCAAAAGTTCCCCACTCTTGGATCACAATTGGATCTACCCCCAGAGTTACAACAAGCTTAAGCACAGCTTTTAATATCCAAAGAGAGGTCTTTTCTTCATCTTGACAAGAGGCAAGTTCTCAGCAATCCTTGTTCCTGGGGAGACAAAGCTTAGCAAGGCCATAAGGTGCATTGTCAGTGTCTTGATTAATTCATTCTCTGTCTGCAGAACAGTCCTAGGACCCCTAAAAACATTAGCAAAACCCCCTTCCAGGATTTCTGTAAATATACAACAAGAAAATCCTTCCTCAGGGCTTCTGAACCAACAGCAAGGTTCTAAGCCCTCTGCAACAACAGGACTGTCCTTCACCAGTGGACAGAATTCACTCTCTGTCTGCAGAACAGTCTCAGGAGCTCTGAATGAACAGCAAGGTTCCAAGGCCTCTGCAACAACAGTACTGTCTTTCACCAGTGGACAAATCTGGCAAAACAACATCAAAACAGACAAAGTACCAGCATAACATACATGTCTCCTCAGTCCTTGGCAGCTCTGGGCAGCTCTCAAAAGTCCAGGGCAATTCAAAGTGGCCTTCAGCAATGCTCTCAGTCTCTCTCTGCCATTAAGGTGCTGCTTCAAAAAAGTTCTTCTGCCTCTCTCTTTTCTTGTGTCTCTCTAAATTTATGTCACCAACTCCTCCCAGTTCAGCCCTCTCTTTTCACGTCAACAAGTCCATCCCGCAAGTGGGATTCACAGGCTCTGGGTTTTAACACAATCAAATCAAAAACCAAGCCAATACAGGGGGATCTTTAAATTGAATTACTATTACAGTATTCCATCAGATATATTCTTTTCTTAGAAATGAGTGACTTTCTTCTACCATTCAGGGATTAGTTACAAAGATGCTGAATGAAGTTGCTGTTAAATTTAGAGATACAAATCTAAAAGCTTTTCATTGTTGACTTCCCTTCCTAGATATTTATCTTATCACCCCATCTTTGCCTGGCAGAGAAACAGCTGTATTCAGAATAAGGTATAAACAAAGTAGGTAGCAATGGTGTCACTGGGGTCAGTGACATATGTTTGATATATTACTAATCTGGTCTGCAACAACTCAGACTGTTAAGCTTGAGTTTCCTCAATTGTAAAATGGGAATAAATAATTGTCACCTACCTCAGAGGGTGGTTATGAGGAAAACATTACATAATATTAATTGGTAATATTACTTCAGTGGTTCTGTGAACTCTTCAACTCCACTGCAATAGATTGAAACCAATCTATAGCACACTTTTTTTTAAATTTCATGTTAGTATCAGCATGTTTTTTTTCCATGATCTTCCACAGGGGATACATTCACCTGAAGGGCAGGAGGTATTCTCCTATAGAAGATATGTTTTACATTTCTAAGATACCAGTGTGGTTTTTGCTATAAGTTTTCAGACATATCACCTGAATAGCCCACTTTCTTTTCTTTTTATTTTTGGCTTTTTCTTTGGAGGGGCAAGTGGGGTTAAGTGACTTACCCAAGGTCACACGGCTAGCAAGTGTTTAGTGTGGTAGCTGGATTTGAACTCATGTCTTCCTGACTCCAGGGCCACTGCTCTATTCACTGTGCCCTCTAGCCACCCCACCCACTTCCTTTTCTAATAATAATTATGAACCTTATTTTATATTTTAAACCCACCTTCTCATTGGAAATATACTGGAACTTAATAGGTATTTCCTTATCTGTAGATCACTAGGAATGTTAACTTTTTAGAGAGAGACATAAACATAGAGAGCATTACCAAGTCAATGTCATTGTATCATGGAGATAGCCTTAAGTTGCAAAGTCTATAACAATGGAACTTATTCTCTGGCAAGCTCTGCCATATAAGGTTGTCCCAGGGGGTCTTTGAAAAGTAGAATCCCAGTGACTGTTTGCTTTAGAATTTAAGACAAAGAAATTAATCACTAGTAGATAGGTAGTAACCAATGTATTCCTTCCCAAAGGCAAATCACGAATCAAAGAAAAACATGAATTGACTTTCAGCAATGTCCAGACCCCTTCATTTGTTGTTATTCCATCATTTCAGTCATGTCTCTATCTTAATGACTCCATTTCAACTTTTATTGGCAAAGATACTGGAGTGGTTTGCCATTTCATACTCCAGTTCATGTTACAGATGAGTAAACTCAGCCAATCAGGCTTAAGTGACTTGTCCAAGATCATACTGCTAGTAAGTTTCTAAGATCCGATTTGAACTCAAGAAGATGAGACTTCATAACTTCAGACCAGGTGCTCTACCCACTGTGTCATCTAGCTGCACCAACATGTATAATAAAGGAGATAGAGTGTTAAAAAGAAAAGAGTGCTAAGATTAAATTAGTAGTAGTAAGACGTTTCTTTGTACTACCTTTTCTTCTCATGATATTGAAAAATGTTTTGCACCAGTAGATCCTCAAGAAACATTTATTGATTTTTCATTATCGGGGTGAGCTTATACCTCAGTTTTAACAAAAATATCAGAAACTACTGTGCTGCCATCCCTTCCACCATTGTACAAGCCCATTGAAGCCTCCACCCAATAACCAACAATAAAATCTACAACTTAAATTTAATAGGAATTGCCTAGATGAGATGAATGAAGAGCTACATTTCTAGGTTGCCTGTACCTGGAATTTAATGTTCATAAGGAGAATGAGGATCCTAATTTTCCTCAGATTGTTTGTGTTAATAACATTGTGTAGATTGAGGGAGGATTGCCATGAGATGAAAGGAAGTTAAATCTCTACAAGAGTGCATGATTGCTAAATAGGAGAAACAAGCTGGAAAATTATAAATATGTCTATGATAGGGAGTGACAAATGGTTACTGAAGCAAGCCAAAATAGGAGCCCCATGCAGGAGAGGAGTGGCTAGACAAGCAATAATGACACATATCCTATACTAACACAACAATTTTTCAGAGAGAACCAATCTGTCTGTACTAGTCACTCTAGCCCCCTCAGTCTGATTGCCGAGAAAGACCTTGTCATAATAGAGTCCTAAATCTTTTTAGAGAAATTTCTTTTCCAGTTTCTCTGAGGAGAAAGAGAATTAAACTATATGTTCAGGAATGAAATTATGTATTTAGCAACAGTTTTATCTTATTCTATTTATTTCTGTTCCAGTCCAAAGCTTTTGCTGTTTCAACACCACAGAATTTTTCGCCTGCTCAGAACTCCAACCATGATTTACGTGGCCTGCTTTCTTTCTATTATCTAGCCATTGAAGTTGCTATTTGTGGAACTCCGACCATACCAAACTATACCTCCCCCTGGATGTCTTCTTGCCATGTCCTCATGTTCTCATTTTGCTCTGGGAATAATTAAGTTCTACATTATCTTTTGGAAAGAGCATGTCAATAGCCTACCCAAGGACTCCATTTATCATCTCTGTGATTTTCTAGACCAAATGCCAATCACTGGCCACCATACCACTACTTGTGTTGTCTTTTCCAATTTTAATGCAATCTCCTTGAGTGTAAGAGTTGTTTCTCTTTTCTGCTTTTATCGCTATAATTTGGTAGGGACCCTGACACATAGTTAATATCCATTTATTAGTTCATCCATCCATTCCTTCACTCATTCATTCATGATGAACAATTAAACACATAGATAAATTAACTATAGAAGTTCCCTGCTTTCGTACTTGGCAGGTATAAATAGAAAGAGCTAGATAGGTAAAAGATCGCTGAAAACTCTATGACTTGAAGACAAATTCATGAGGGCCCAAAGCAAGTGGAACCAATGGCTTACACACAGATACAATTTCAGATTACCCATTTATTTTAAGAAAGAATGTACATATAATCTATGAACTACTGAAATATTTCTGTTGCCAAATAAACATAATACTAGCCAAACCACATTTGTCAAAAGTATTTTTCACACCCCAATGTAGCTGTGATCTAATCATGAAATGATTAATTGTGCTTTTACATAGCCCTAAATTATTTTGAATGTTGAAACAAATACTTCTTAATACGAAACACCACACTTAGTGTGGTGCCCAAGACTTAGACCACCAGGAAGGCAAATGGAGACAAAGTGAAAATGGTCTTTTGACCCTAAATTGTGAACACTAATACAAGAGAAAAGGAAAATATCATTAAGATTTGTAAGGAAGAATGAATTAGAAGTTACAAGAATTCATGAAAGTATTATCCTCATGGACAAGATGTAGAAATGTGGATTAGATCATAGTATAGTTAGATTCAGTATTGATTCAATGCCAATGCAAAAGGTAAGCATTAGTAGTACACAGACAATTTAGAAGGAGTTGAAATCCCCAGGGATCTGTCCCCGTCCTGTACTATACAACATTCATTCATATCTATGTCTTGGATGAAGCTTTTGAGAGCATGCTTATTAAATATGCAGATGACAGGAAACTGGAAGAGGGACATAGGTTGGATGACAGAGTTAGGAGGCACAGTTATCTTAACAGTTCCCTAAAAGTGGAAATGACTTGCCCAAGGTTATATAGGTAAGAAGCAGTAGAACTGGAATTTGAACATATCTACTAGCTCTCAGTGGAAGAAATCTTTCAGGCTTCTATACTACATTTCTTTGCTTTGCAAACATGGATTTAACAGAGGGATAGGCAACTCTTTTGTTAAATCATTGTGACTCTTTATAAATGATAACTTAGGGGACTGAAACACTGGAAACTATAACTGTTTCCAGACTTCTCAGGTGACAGACACCAAGTACAACTTTGAAGGTCAGTGGGGAAAGCTCTCTTACCTGGGTGAGAGAGGAGCATGGTCTGGCTCCAGCCCAAGATTATGATGGTAAAGAAATTTGAAGATATTCCCTGCCACTTAATGGATCTCACTTGGAGCACAACCAGAGAAGCTTGCTTAAGAAAGGCTTGTTTTTCAAGAAGGCCCACCTTTTGTTACTTTCTAATTAGGCAGTGGGTCATGGAGGTAGTAATGTTCTCTGATCCTCGAGAAGGTTATATATGCCTCTGAGGTGAGGTTTTACTTTGGGGCTGTTATAGGAAGACTTGTGTGATTTGGTCAGCTGAGACTCTGGGTAGTCATTGAGTCCCCAGCTTTGAAAACACAGATGTTGATACTTCTCTCTCTCTGAAATATAACACTCTGTGTACATAATGGTCGCAAAACTAGTAGCCCTGTCTGTTTGTCTGTTGAACTGTGTGAACCCTTTATTTTTTGTCTGCTTGCAATTTCTGTTTGTATTTTCTGAAGTTTGGGATTCTGGTTTTCCCCAGAACTAAGTGAATCATACCTATGTCTATATCTATATCTATGTCTATATCTGTATCTATGTTTGATTGAAGTAAGATGGTTAACCCTCTTTGGAGTTGCTTTCCTTTAGAAAAGCAGATCAAAGAACCTGTTCTGGCAGCCAATTTGGGTATGCTAGACTGCTTTCTGTTACACAGCCCCAGTTCCAAAATGGCAAAAGAGATCCAAAAAGTCAATGAGGGAGAGGGTCATAGAGGGAATAGATCACCAACAGCTGTGGCAGTTTCCAGAATTATCAACTTATCAATTCCAAGGATAATGTGAGAGGTCAGTGGACTTTAGGAACAGGGAGTCCGTGAGTAAAGTCTGGCCTCTGCCCCTGGGGCAAGAAGTGGCTGAGGTGCAGTGGGTGTGCAGTCACAGCTATGTGGCAGCTTCAGAGATCCTGGCCTGCAGATTGTAGGGGGAAAAAGCGACCATTCTGAGGGGCAATCACTCTTGCTTTAACCTGGTTACGTATGGATTACTGTCTAGGGTGGAGGTCTTGGGATGCAGCACCAGTGTGCCAGAACCAGTGGAGGCCTCTGAGAGGGCAACCAAGTAATAGCTCCAGCAGCTGCAAAAACCCTAGCTATTTGGGACAAAGCTTTCAACACTGGAAGCAGACTTCTACTGTGTCAAAATTCAAGTAACTGAGTGGCAATATGAGCAAGCAAAGGAAGCAAAGCAAGCACAGCAATACTATTTTGGACTCCTTTTTGGGGGACAAAAAGGATCAAAGCATGGAAAATGAGGAAGACAGCAAAGCCAGAACTGCTACAACAAAAGCTTCCAAGAAAAATATGAACTGATTACAGGCCATAGAGGAGCATAAGAAGGATTTTGAAAACAAAATAAGGAAAGTGGAGGAAAAATTGGGAAGAGAAATGAGAATAATGCAAGAAATCCTGAAAAGAGAGTCAACAACCTGACTGAAGAAAATAATACCTTAAAAATAGGCTAACTCAAATGGCAAAAGAGGCTCAAAAAGACAATGAGGAGAGGAATGCCTTAAAAAGCCAAATTTGCCAGATGGAAAAAGAATCTCAAAAGCTCACTGAATAGAATCATTCCTTCAGAAAGAGATTGGAGGAAATGGAAGCTAGGGACATTATGAGAAATCAAGATACTATTAAACAGATGCCAAAATATGAAAAGAAAAAAAAACAGAAGGCAATGTGAAATATCTCATTGGAAAAACCACTGACCTGGAAAATATATCCAGGAGAGATAATATAAAAATTATTGGACTACCTGAAAGCCATGATAAAAAAAAACCTAGAAATCATCCTTCAAGAAATTCTCAAGGAAAATTGTTCTGATTTTTTAGAACCAGAGGGCAAAACAGAGGTTGAAAGAATCCATTGATCATCTCTTGAAAAAGATCTCAAAAAGAAAACTCCTAAGAATGTTATAGCCACATTTCAGAGTTCTCAGATCAAGAAGAAAATATTACAAGTAGCCAGGAAGAAACAATTTGAATATTGTGGAAACACAATCAGGATAACACAGGATCTGGCAGTTTCTACGTTGAGGGATCAGAGGGCTTGGAATATGATAGTCCAGAGGTCAAAGGAGCTGGGATTAAAACTAAGAATCACCTACCCAGCAAAACTGAGTATCATGTTTCAGGGGAAACTATGGATATTCAATGAAATAGAGGACTTTCAAGCATTCTTGATGAAATAAAACCGCTTTGAATCGTAAATTTGACATTCAGATGAAAGAAGCAAGAGAAGCATGAGAAGGTTAACAGGGAAAAGAAATCATAAGGAACTTATCACAGTTGAACTACTTACATTCCTACATCGAAAAATGATAATTGTAACTTATGAAACTTTTCTCAGTAGGAGAATAGTTGAAGGGAATAAAACACACACACACACATATATGCATGTATGTATACACACATACATATGTCTACATAGGAGGGTATATAAACATATGAATACATATGTGAGAGTGTGTATGTATGTGTACAGTTATACAGAGACAGAGGGCACAGGACCAATTGAATAGAAAGGAGTGATACTTAAAAGGTGAGATAGAGAAGTGAGGGAGGAATATAATGAGAGGAGAGGGGAAAGACAGAATGGGGCAAATTATCCCACATAGAAGAAGCAAGGGAAAACAGTTATAATGGAGGGGAAGAACAGGAAGGCAAAAGGGAATGGGTCAACCTTACTCTTATTGAATTTGGCTTAGGGAGGGAATGATATACACACGAAATATGGTGTCATGTCCTACAGGAGAGTAGGGGAGAAAGGGAGAAGATGGTGGATGATGGAGGGAAAATATATATATATAATTGTTTTTTACATGCAACTGGGAAATAAGATATACAGGCACTGGGGTATAGAGATGGATCTTGCCTAACTGAAAAGTCAATGTTGGCATGGGTGAAGATATAGGGAGAGCAGATTGGGGGAGGAGGTATTCAGTGGGATTGCTATTTTGGGGTGGTGGGTAGGGTAAAGACAGAGAAAAAAATGTAAATCGAAATCTTGTGGAAATGAATGATGTACCCTAAAAATAAACATAAAATTGTATTAAAAAAACAAATTTAAAACAACGTCAATTTGGACAAGAATGTCTTCAAAAGCAGAATTGGTCAAATGGGAAAGGACTTCCAAAAGCTCACTGAAGAAAGTAATTCCATAAAAATTAAAATGTAGTGGAAGCTGATGACTATGAGAAATCAAGATTTTTTTTTTCAACATTTGGGCTTAAGTAACTTGCTCAATGTTACACAGCCAGTTATTTCTGGGTGTGGTTCTGAGGAAATCAAGAAATTATTATAAAAGAAAACCAAAAGAATGAAAATGTAGAATGCAATGGGAAATATCTCATTGGAAAAACAACTGACCTGGAAAATAGATCCAAGAGAGAGAATTTTAAAATTATTATACTACCACAAAGCCATGATCAAAAAAAAAAATAAAGAGCCTAGACACCATCTTTCAAGAAATAATCAAGGTAAACTGCCCTGATATTCTAGAACCAGAGGATAAAAAAGAAATGGAAAGAATTCAGCAATCACCTCTGTTATGGAAATGAGAATCTGTACATCTTCCCTGCCCCTAGGCCCTTCAATAGGCTTAAGTGACTCTGAGAACCCTCCTTGATTTGAGAATATACTCTGCCCCCTAATATGCTGAATGTGCTTACCTGGAGCCTTTGGTGTGAGGCTAACTTTTCAGGATGCCCATATCTTGTTACTTTGTGATTGGGCAGTAGGTCACAAGAGTTGTGATGGTCTCTGACCCAGAAGAAGGCTATATATAACCTGATGTGAGGTTTTGCTCTGTGGTTCACTATGGGAAGAGTTGTGTAATTTGACCAAATGTTAGAGACTCTGGGCAGCCATTGAGCCCCGCTGGTTTTGAAAACCCAGATGTTGCGGCTTCCCTCCCTGGTAACTAACTAGGTATAGATATAATGGTCAGACAGGGGGAAGCCCTGCACACTGATCTGTCTCTCTGTCTGCTTGTAACTTCTGTTTGCATTTTGTTTGTATTTTCTGATGTTTGATTGATTAAAGGAAGATTGTTAACCCATTTTGAGTTTCTTTCCTTTAAAAAAGCATATCTAAGAACCTATGCTAGCAGGCACCCTGGTTATTCTAGGGTGTTTGCGGCTACAACCTCCTGAAAGAAATCCTAAAAGGAAAACTCCTAAGAATACTGTAGCCAAATTTCAGAGTTCCCAAGTCAAGGAGAAAATATTGTAACCAACCAGAAAGAAACAATTCAAATATTGTGGAAACACAATCAGGATAACACAATATTTGGCAGCTTCTACACTAAGGAATCAAAGGAATTGGAATGTGATATTCCAGAGATCAGAGGAGGTAAAATTAAAATCAAGAATCACCTATCCAGCAAAACTGTGTGTAATAGTTAAGGGGAAAAATGGAATTTCAATGAAATAGGGCACTTCCAAGCATACTTGATGAAAAGACCATAATTCAATAGAAAATTTGACTTTCATATACAAGAATCAAGAAAAGCATGAAAAGGTGAACAGGGAAGAGAAACCATAAGGGTTATCAAAGTAGAACTTATTAAAGTAGAACTGTTTTCATTCCTATATGAAAGGAAGATATTTGTAAGTCATGAGACCTGTCTCATTATTAGGGTAGTTGACAGAAATAGATAGATAGATAGATAGATAGATAGATAGATAGATAGATAGATAGATAGATAGACAGACAGACAGACAGACAGACAGACAGACAGACAGACAGACAGACAGATAGATAGATAGATAGATAGATAGATAGATAGATAGATAGATAGA
>NW_027185791.1:9823297-9845932 GCF_028583685.1 Petaurus breviceps papuanus | reverse complement strand
GGATGGATGGATGGATGGATGGATGGATGGATGGATGGATGGATGGACAGAGGGCACTGGGTTAGCTGAATATGAAGGGATGATATCTCAAAACTAAAATTAAGCGTTGAGAGAAATGTGCTGAGAAAAAGAGAAAGGGAGGGGCAGAATGTAGTAAATCATCTCATATAAAAGAGGCAAGAAAGAGCTTTTACATTGCAGAGAAAGAGGGGCAAGGTAAGAGGCAATAAGTGAATCTTACTATGATTGGATTTGACTTAAGGAGGGAATAACATACAACCTCCATTGGTTATGGTAATCTCTTACCCTACAGGAAAGCAGAGGGGAAGGGGATAAGAGAGGGAGAATAATAGAAGGGACATCAGATTTGAGGAAGGGGTAATCAGAAGTAAACACTTTTGAGGAGGGACAGGTCAAAGGAGGGAAAAGAATAAATGGAGGGAGGGACAGGATAGAGGAATATATAGTCTTTCAAAACATGACTGTTCTGGAGGTGTTTTGCAAGATCACACATGAATAACCTATATCAAATTGTTTGTCTTCTCAGTGAGGGTGGGTGTTGAGGGAATAAGGGAGAGAATGTGGAACTCGAAGTTTTAAAAACAAATGTTAAAAATTATTTTTACATGCAATTGGAAAATGAAATATACTGGCAATGGGGTATAGAAATCTGTCTTGCCCTACAAGAAAATAGAAGAGAAGTGGATAAGAAAAGGGGTGGGAGCAGAAGGAAGGGAGGGCAGATAGGAGGACTGGTTAATCAGCATGTACTGTTATCTTGGGTTGGTGGGAGGGGAGTGATGGGGAGAAAATTTGAAATTCAAAATCTTGTGGAAGTGAATGGTGAAAATTAAAATTAAGCAAATTAATAATTAAAAATACGAAAAGCAGAAACATATGTTACAAAAATTTTTTTTTATGCTTGGGATGAAAACTTTTTAGGGACTTGGCATATTTCCTTCTCTTTTCCCTCAAGGGCTCTTATTCTATGATAAGGATAAGATCCCTATTTCCAAGAGCAAGGAAGCTACATATTATAATGTTGTTTCTCCAGCCAGCTTTTCTATTTTTTCTCTAAATGTAATGAATACGAGATTTTAAAGGTATTTTTTTTTAATTTCAAACAAAATCTATAATGGAATCCACTTTAAGTAATATTCTTTCTGCTTTTGCAAACTTCTCAGACTATATTTCAAAATCAGTCTCATCATTTTACTTTGACCAGATTATCAGTACTCTGGCAAAATTTTAAACTATTAACATGAGGGGAAATGATGGTGGAAGTCCAAGAATCATGGCACAGGTGAAGCTCTCTTCCTACCAATGTACCCTAGTTCTGGATTCATGTGGATCAGTTATATGTCCTGGAAGGACCTGGCTGCTTAAAGAGAGAATAAGACTTTTGCAGAGATTTTTGTTTCATTTTCCTCATCTAGACCCCTACCCTATATCTTTAGATAAAAACTTTTAAACAAATCTTAGATTTGACTCATGTTTGAGGTAAGTCTAAAAGGAATTAATAGAGTCCTAGAGCTCAATGTATAAAGCAGATCATGTTTAGGACAACTATTTAAGTGATTCAAACTCAAAAGACTCACAACTGAATATTAATAAATACTTACAACATGATACAATAACCCATCACACCCTGGAGAATTGTTGGAATGCTGAAGAGACTTAACTTTCACCTTTGACCTCTCCTGATTGTACAAGTCACAAAAGTAGATCTCCTGCTAACTCATGGTATGATTTTGGCTTTCTTTGTCCTGTGATCTGGAGTGTAAGTTATCCTGTTTGACATCTTCTCCTTAAAACAAACCAAAATATCAAACGAATAAATATATAACTTTATTTTTACTAAGATAATATTTGTAAGGCATTTATAAAACTTAAAATGATATATAAATGCTAGCTTGCTGTTATCAAAATTGCCATGATGCTCTTCATCATCATCTTTCTGTAGCTGTTGTTTGTTTTTGTCACGAAAATAATAGCCTGCTGGGCAACCTACACCTGAACTGAGGGACTCTAGACCTCTTGAATTTCTCAGGTCATCCCCAAATCATAAGCATACAAAATTAGGATCATTGACTGATAATCTAGTTAGGGAAAGAAAAGAAAAGCAGATGAAGTATCAAGGATCCAGTTAGTTGAGGTCAAATCTCAGACTTGTCAAAAAGAATGGAGATTGTGCATGGCTTAATGGTGAATGGGCGAGAGAGAGAGAGAGAGAGAGAGAGAGAGAGAAATTCACTCATTCACTCTCCTCTTGCTATGGAAGTCCAAAGGAGAGGTTTACAAAGTGAAACTCTCTATGCCCAAAAGAGAGCTCCTCCTCTATTTGGGAGAGAGGAAAGAAAAGCAGAATTACTCTTATTCAAGTATAGTCAATGAACCACTCATCCTTGCTCAATGACCAGTCTTTGATAGTCCTCAGTCACAGAGACCATCCATTGGCCTCAAGTCAAGCATGCCCTTTAGCAGAAGGACATTCTATGTATCACCCTAGTTCAGCATATTTTTTCCATTAAAATAATTCAACCACAACATACACAAGTAGTCAGATCCTGTACCCAGTCCTATTATATATTGAGTTACTTAAAACAACAACTGTTCCATAGGCTACCCTATTTTAGCTTTCAGTTTCCACAAGGGATGACTGAAACCCAAGGAGCTTTTCAAGCAGTGTACCAGTGTTAGGAGAGACTGGGGTATGATGGCTATTTTTGAAACACAGCATTGCTCTTTGAACCCATTCAGTGCTGCAACAATGAATATCAACTCTGCTAAACAGAAAGAATAGAATACAGTTTCTTCCGTAGTTATCATTATTTTTTTTCTCACAATACACCTTCTTCAAGTTCTCCTGAGTACCAGCAAAGAAAAAAAAATAAAGGACAAAGAAAGTCTCTATGGCCCACTTTTTGAAGGCAGCACAGCTGTCATTTCAGTCTTTCACTCTCTGAGCATTTGATTCAAATTTCTATCAAACATCCTTACAGTTTGCCAACCTGTAATACCATTCTTCAATAAACATGACAGCTCAAAATACTGACATTGGAGTAGGTTGTGAAATCTGTGGATATTCCTCTAAGATGTGGTTAGTGTGTTCTGCATCAGAGCTAGCTAAGTTTATGTGTTCATAAGTCTACAAGTTGATATATCTGTAACTTTAAACTCTCCATAAAGTGCCTAAATTTCACTGGTCTATCATTTCCCTTCCCTGGGACTATGGGATTTACCTATTTTATTTGGACAATAGGCAACTGTAAAATCGGTACTTGAAAAAGCTGTTAACATTTATTAACAATGATTTAAGTATAAAACCCCAAATCTAAATTGGAATATAAATCTATTTCAATCTTAGGACTACTTAAGAAGCTCACATCATTAGTGCACTTTTTCCCCCTTTCACCACGTTATTTTCTGCTGAAGTATGGAATTTTTAAAAAGAGTTTAACTAATACAGTGATAGATACTAAAATAACTCTCATAGACAAATTTCAAGATTTTTTTTTCATTTAAAGTTTTAAAAATGCCAATAACTATCTTCAATATTTGAATCAAATATCTTTGATAAAAGTCTGATATCCAAAATACATAGAGAAATATCACTAGCACATAAAAATAAGAGCCATTCCACACTAGATAAGGGATCAAGAGTTTTGAATGAATAGTTTTCAGGAAAGTAAACATAAATCATTGATATCAATATGGAAAAATGCTCCAAATCCCCAACGATAACAGAAATGCAAACCAAAACAATTCTCAATTTTCATCAAATGGACACAGATGATATGCACTGGAAAAAACCCTGATACTTTACTGATGCCTATAAACATGTGTTTCTACAATCCTTAAAGAAACACTCAATAGATTCTATCACCCTCTCAAGTTATCACTCTTTATTTCTTCTTCCTTTCATAGTCAGTCTATAGTTATCACCTATACTTCCTCTCCTCTCACTCATTTCTAAACCCCTTACAATATATCTTCTCAAATGATCACTCAACTGATACTGCTTTCTTCAATGTTACTGAAAAATCCCTCAATTACCATATCTCATTATCTTTTTTATTACTTAGTCTGCTTGATATCTCTGCTCCATTAGATACTGTTGACTAGTCTCTTCTGCATATTTTCTTTTCCCTGAATGTTCATGATATTTCTTCTCTTGGTTTTCCTCCTAACTTTCTAATTTTTCCTCCATATCCTTTCTGGGATCACTATCTATTTTGTCCCCCCTAAATGTGACTGTATTCCAGCACTCTGATATGGGTTCTCTTTCTTTTCTTTCATTATGTTCTCATTAATAATATCATCATCTTCTATGGCTTCCTAATTATATAGGTAACTTCCAGATAAATATATCCAGCTACCGTATCTTTCCTGAATGCCAATCTCACTTCAATGATTTATTGGATATTTTGAATTGAATATCCCATAGGTATCCCAAAACATCATGTTTAAAAAGATTTTACCTTTTCTCCCAAGCCACCTGTCCTCTAAATTTATTTATTTCTAGCAAGGGCACCATTATCTATCCCATTTCTCAGATTTGAAATACATTTGTCAACCTTAACTCCTCACTATACAGTGATCAAATCTTGTTTATATTTACCAAAATGCCTTTTCCACACATCTCATTTTCTCTATTAGCTGCCACCATAGAAAAGGTTGTCATCACCATCTATCTGAACGATTACAATAGACTCCTAAATGATTTCTCTCCCTTAAGTCTTCCCAATTCCTATCCATCTGGCACACGGTTACCAAAATAATTTTATGACAAAGGATTGATCTGGTCATATTACTCTGTAACTTAAATTCAAATAGCTCCCAAATGCCTTTAAAATCAAATGTACAAATATCAAAATTTGACAAACATTGCTAGGAAAACTAGAAAGCAGTTTGGGAGAAACTACGTATAGTCTAACTTCTCCCACCATATATAAAGAGAAGATCAAAATGGATAAATGGTTTAGATACAAGAGGTGATATCATAATTAAATTATGGGAATATGGAAAAATGGATATGGATAAGGCAAATTTATGACCAAATAAGAGCTAGAGGGGATTATGGGAAGTAAAATAGATAATTTTGATTACAGGAAATTAGAAAGTTTTTACAAAAATAAAACCAACACAGCCCAAATTAAAAGGAAAACAGGAACGTGGTAAAAAGTTTGTAGCAAGTTTCCAGATTAAAAAGTTAATGTCTCAAATATTTGTCTATATTTGTGCAAAACTTATTACTGCAAAACTTATAAAAATAAAACCTTTCCTCAGAAATCAAAGTTATCAATAATCACATAAAATGCTTTAAATTGCTACTATTAGAGAAATACAAATTAAAATAATTCTGTGCTGTGATACCACCTCACATGTATCACATTGGCTATTATGACAAAAAAAGAAAAATGACAGACACTGGGGTGGGTCTACAAAAAACAGGACACTAATGAACTTTTGATGAAGTTGTGAACTAGTCCTAGTATTCTGGAGAACAATTTGAAATTATGCCCAATGGAATTGTACATTGTGCATACCCTTTTACCTAGAGATATTACTACTAAGGTCTGTATTCCAAAGAGATCCAAGTAAAGGGGAAAGTATAAGTTTGTACAAAAATATTTAAAGCAGTCCTTTTTTGTGGTGGCAAAGAATTGGACATTGAGGGGATGCCTATTAATTGGGAAATGTCTGAACAAGTTGTGAGATATGATTGAGATGGAATACTAATGTGCTATGAGAAATGATGACTAGGATGGTTTCAGAGAAATCTGTGGAGGCTTAATGAACTCAAGCAAAGTGAAATGAGCAGAAGCAGAAGAACATTTTCATAGTAAAAACAGCAATATTTTAAGGATGACCAACTGTGAAAGGCTTAAATATTCTGATCAAAACAATGATCCAAGAAAATTCCAAAGGACACGATGAAAAGTGATATGCATCTCAAGAAAGAGAATTTATTAACTCTGAATGTAGATTAAAGCATACTTTTTTTTGTTCATTTTTATTGTTTTATTTTGGTTTTGACTTCTTTTGTTTCTATAGCAATGAGGCTAATCTAAAAATATATTTGTCATGACCTCACATGTATAATCAAAATCAAAGTCCTTCTTTCTCAAGGAGGAGGAAGGGGAATGAAGGAGGGAGAGAATTTGGAAATATTTTTTTTTAATTTGCCATTTTTTACATGTAATTGGAAAATGATTAATGAAATAAATGAATTTTTTAAAAATAAAATGTAAAGCCTTATTAGACATTTATAACTGTTACAGTCTAACACATACACACATTGTATCATTAATGATACATGCAGTTGCTGTGGAGGTATAAGACCAATAATACTGGCACACAGACAGGCTGGTAGAACAGCTTTTTTCATCTGCTTTTCTAAAGGAAAGACAGCTTCAAAGGGGTCAACAATATAACATTAATTAAACAAAGAAGAGAAATAAGTAGAAAGAAGTGAGTATCCAAGAAAGAATCCAATAGACAGGGCCTCCACTGTCTAAACAAAGTAATAGGCACATAATCACCAAACCAGGAAACATCAACATCTGGGTTCACAAAGCCAGGGGGCTCCTTAACAATGACTACCCAGAGTCTCCTCTGAACAAATCACAAAGAAACATTCTTCCTATGAATGAGCCCCAAATTAAAATACCAGTCTCCCAGTACATATAATTTTCAACTAATAGATTCAGAGCCAGAAGGAACCAAAACCCACGTGACTCAGTGCCTAATCAACCCAGTGTCAAAAGGTGTGAAAGCCTTCCTGCAAGCAAGTCTTCTGTAAGCAAGCTTCTCCCTAAGCAAGCTCCTCCTCCAAGGCAATATAAATCTCTCTGAATATATATATATATATATATGTATATATGTGCTTTATTTGACTCAGGATGTGTTGCAGTTGTGAACTAGGTTGGAGCTCAAAGCAACAAGACATCCATGATTGAAATACCTGTGTAACTTTAGACTGGGGAACATTCCCCTGTTCCAAAGGAAAAAAGGGACATGTGGTCACATAGGCCAATTAAAGGACAGGGAAGAATTTTTATGAGTTGTTAACCCTACACAAACACACACACACACACACACACACACACACCATAGTTTAGCCAATCTTTCCTTTTTACTGTTACTCAAACCTGTCACTTGATCTTAAATTTATTTCACTTTTAACTCATTTTCCTCAGTACATGAAATATATTCTCTCTTTAATTGAACACCATCTTTACTTGTGCCTGTATCATCTACATGAAGTTCTTCCTAAACACCTTAGCTATTAGTACCTTCTCCTACTACATTACATTATACTAAAAAATACCTTAAAATAGAATCAAAGAAAATTCTATTTAGTAACTTCTTTGTCATAAGACAAAACAAAAACAGGAAGATGACTACACACAGTGTTTGTCATTCTGATGGAGGAGAGGAATTTGTAGTGGTCTTCCTTGTAGGTTCTATTTCCTATTAGTCAAATGAGTTCATATGAGATAATATTTATAAAGCCCCTTAGCACAATGCCTGGAACAAAGTAAGCACTTGATAAATGCTTGTTCCAGTATGGCAGAGTCTCAAAAAAAGAGTTCCACACTGACTCAAAAGAGTTTGACCTGATCCATTATTTTTTTTTTTTTGGTCTGGGAAAGATCAACTAAATTTAAAAAATTATGGAGATTACAACACATATTTAGGTGAACAATCTGTAGGGTTTATTCATAAGAATATACTACTGGGAAAGGTAGTACAGATAGGCAAGTTCAGTTCAGAGTTGAATAAAAAGAGCACAATGGTCTGAATTGTGTTTAGGAAATCACAAAATTCCTTTAAAAACCCCAAGCTTCTAAAAGAAATAGTGTCCATGTTTTTAATATCAGCATGATGATTGTATTTCTGTATAATGGTAAGGCATGGCATAAAAGTCCCTAGAGAATTAAAAATGCATCTCACAATCATTGTAGGAAATGTATGAAAATGGCTGTGGAAAGCAACATTTCCTGTCAAATATAGTCATGGTTTCAGCTGACTTTGTTTAAATGTGCTGTTGTTGTTGTTTTAACAAGAAATACATGGATGCTTTGCATTATACTGGGGGAAAGAAAATTATGCAAAATCAAAAGGCAACATTAAAGATTTTTTAATCACATATAATATCATTAACACTATACCATTCTTTTTTTTTAGAATTCTATTCCACCAGGATAAGATATTTCTGTTTCTCTGTCTGAATCCATCTGAAGCCCCATTTTCCTTTCTATCACTTTTTTTCCTTTTCCTTGATCTCCTCAGTGCCTTCACTGCCCATAAAAGCTTTTGAATTCCAGGAGCTTCCTTCTGGACACTGAACCAAAGCAATACTACAAAGTCGAAGGGAAAATGGATTTTCCACTTGGATGTCCAACTGTCACCTCAAAATTAACATGTCCTAAACCAAATTAAATCTTCTTCCTCTTACCTAAGCTGGTTTCTCTTCTTAGCTACCCAGGTTTGAAACCTTATAATACTCTTTGATTCACTCCCCTTCACACCATATATTTTATCTGTCACTAAATCCAGTCCATTCATTTGTTTGTTTATTCAGTTAGCCTTAATTTTAAAAATGTATTTATGCATTTTGGTTTTTAACACAAAATATTTTCCAAAAAATATACATACAAGTTAAGTGAATTCCTACAAATAGTTTAATGCTTAATAAGAGAATGAGTTATTTATCTATTGCCTTTGACAATATAACACTAACTCTGACCTTCATGTTTGCTTCTTCATATTGATGTTACATTTAAAAAAATATTTAGACATACACTGTCTTCTTAGACATGCTCAATTCATTCTTAGAAACATTTCTTACATCGTTCTCTTTCTTTCCATTCTGATTCTAATTCTGGTCCTCATTGATTAATGTATGGACCATTATAAAAAAAAAGATCCACTTAACTGGATTCCTAGAATTCAGGCTCTCCATTTTACATCATGCTTCTAAACAAATTTTCCTAAAATAAAATAAAATGTTCAAGTCTCTTGATCCTCCCATGCTGTCAGCTATAGCCTTCTTCATTGCTCCTGTGTATCTTATGATCCTTGACTGAGACTCTTTTCTTTCTAGCCAGATATCCATTAATTCAGTGAGTTAATGAAAGTGTGGGCAGTAACACGTACTTGAATCAGGTAATAAATGATTATGAAATATCTGTCATGCCTACATGTCATCTGGGAAGGCTAGCCTGTGCTCTATAATGTGACAGGAGGGAGTTCTATCCATCAGTCCTGCTAAGGAGCTAGGAAACCTTGTCAAAGTTCTCAGAAATTCTGAGATTCTTAGTGTTACCCTGTAGCCCAGGGAGTTTAGTCTTATGAGCACTTGAACTAGAGGATGGTAGAAATTCCATGGAAAGTTTGAGAGATATGAATTCTTGCAAAAGATCAATAGTAATTCACAAACCTAGATACTCCCTTAGAGTACTAGCTTTTAGACTAAGATTTCTGATCATCACCAGATTATCAGACTATGACTTTCAGCATTGTCCTGGAAATCTTTCTTGGCAGTATCACTTCACATTTACTTGTTCATTCTGTAAAATCTTAAGAAACTTAACAATCTGTAGTAATGCACTTTTAATAATTCCTCACATTTATCTTGTTCTTAAAGTTTTATGAAGGGCTATCATCCCAATGGCCCTGTGAGGTAAATGAAAAATTCAATTTTACCAGTGAGAAAATGGAGTTTAGTTAACTTGTCCAAGGTAATGTGGTTTGTAAGTGCCCAAGACTTCTGGCTCCAATTTTTTTTTTCCTATTATACCACAGTTGTCTATATTACAACATTTAACTCATGATTATACTTTGTCTTATATTTTTTTCATGTAACTCAATCTTGTCTATTAATATGTAAACTCCATGCCTTAGACAACCATCTCCTGTTTAGCTTAAAAATTAACTTACAGTGCTTAATAAAGATTCAATGGCATGATCATTTTGACTTTTTTAAGAAGTCATTGTTCTTCAGTAGTTTCAGTCATGTTCAACTCTTCATGACCCCATTTGGGGTTTTCTTGGCAAAGATACCAGAGTGGTTTGCCATTTCCTTCTCCAGCTCATTTTACAGATTAGGGATTGAGTCAAACAAAGTTAAATGACTTGCCCAGGGTCGCTTAACTATAACACATCTGAGACCAGATCTGAACTTAGAAAGATGAGTGTTCCTGATTTCAGGCCCAATGCTCTATGTTCTGTACCAACTGGCTGTTTATAATTTCTATAATGATGTTCTCTAAAAATGCATTTTTCCCCTAATTTTGGTGCATAGTGTTATCATTGGTGAGGATCACACCTCTTCCATCTCACTTAGGGATGTAGAAAATTTGCTTAACCTTCACTCAGGATATCAAGCTCTCTGAGCAGTCAGTGTCAGACTCACACAAAAGAGTGTATGTCAGTAAGTCAGGCCATAAGCATTTATTAAGTGCTTACTATTTGTCAAGCATTGTACTAAAGCCTACTATTATAAATATTATTAAAATTATAATTCCTGCTCTCTAATAACATTCTGAAAGGGGAAGATAATGCATAAAAGGAAAGGGAAAGGGAAAAGGAGGGGCAAAGTATCAGGTGTGATAGTACTGTAGAGAAAATCTAGATTTCAAACCCCATTCATCATGATGTTGGAGAGAAGATTTTGATGTCTTTGGTCAAGTAATTTTTTTCTCTACCCATCAGAAGATTTTGTGATTTGTCCAAAGGATCACTTCCATAATGTCCCATGAAAGAGAACATCCAAGAGAACACTCAAAAGGCACAGAGGGCTCCTCAACTCAAATAGGATAGCAACCAAGTCTTATTCTTTATTGGGAATTCCTTTATGGAATTCCCAGATACCTTCAGCCAGTCTATCTTACCATATTCTAAGAGCACTGAAATTGAAGTCAGAGTTGCAGGGTGTGAACCCTAACTCTAATACTTAATAGTTGGGTAAACTCAGGAAACTTCTTTGTTTCAGTTTCTAAATGTATGAAATTTAGGTAATAATAACAGCCCTACTTTTCTTACAAAGTTGTGGGCATCAAATGAGATAGCATATGAAGAGAGTTTAGTACTAATTGCAAATATCATGAAAGTGTGAGCTTTTAAGACAGCATGATAAGTTTAATGTATAAAGTACAGAAAGTCTAATGAATTTGGACACGATTCCTGGGGTTTCTTTCAGACTTTGTCATTTACTAGTTTTATGACCTCAGGCAAGGTACTTTGCCCCTGAATTTCAGTTTCCTAATCTATGAAAGGTGAGGAATAAATATCTGCAGTTCTTATTACACAGAGGTTTTGTATAATATTAATTATTTAAAAGCATAATAAAATGAAACAAAATAATTGAATGAATGAAATGAAGTATTTTATAAAACATAAGTATGATCAAATTATATTATACCTACTAATATCACCTCTTAGGCCCAGAGATAAAGTTCCATATTTTATAAGGAGAAAAAAGAGAAGGAGAAAAAGTATGCAAATTCAATGTACAAATAATAAAGGAAAAAATGATCATCAAAATATTTAATAACAGTGATAGAATACCTCCTTTGCAAAAGTCTTCCTCTGTCATGATAAGGTACTCGCTGAATTGGCAAATAGATGGCACAGAACACATAATGCTAGGTCTGGAATTAGGAAAACCTGATTTCAGATACATGACCCTGGGCAAGCCACTTAATCTCTGTCTGCTGTACTTTCCTTGATGCAAAATGAGGATGGTAATAGCACCCACATCCAATATTTGTTGTGAGGATAAAATGAGGCAATATGTGAACAGCACTTAGCACAGTGCTGGGAAGATGGTAGATAACTAATAAATGTTTATTCGCTTCTCCCTTCAATGCTGTGAGCATTCTGGAAGGTTTAATTGAACAGGAAAGGCTTGAGGGTGTACCACACAAGACTGGTATAGCTAAGTAGAGTAAGATATCATTAAATGGATGGAGAGAGCCCTTCCTCCCAGAATCCCAGAATGTGAGAAATGGAAGAGAACTCAGAAACCTTCCTGTCCAGGAACACTAAACCTAGAGAAGCTTTTTTAATAGTTGGTTTTCTTTCTAATTCAGTATTTTTCATTTTGTGTATTTAAAAACATTATTCATCATTACCTTCACTATGCCAAAGGGGTCCATGGCACAAAAAAAAGGATAAGATCTGTTATCTATTATCTAGTCCATGTTGTTATTTGTTGTAGTTTATTTCTTTCAGTTGTGTCTGATTCTCAATGACTTCATTTGGGGTTTTCTTGGCAAAGACACTGGAAGAGTTTGCCTTTTTTTCTTCTCCAGCTTATTTTATAGATGAGGAAAATGAGGTAAACAAGGTTAAGTAAATTGTCCAGGCTGTCACTGTTAATAGATATCTGAAACCAGATTTGAACTCATAAAGATGAGTCTCCTTGACTGCAGGTCTGGCACTCTATTCATTACACCACCCAGCCACCCTTCTATTCCAAAGGAATACCCACTTGAACATATTTGATGAATGGTTGCCCAGCTTCTATCTAAAGGCCTTCAAGGAGGAGAAACCCTTTGCTTTTCCAGGCAGGAAAGTCATTCTACTCTTAAAAACTTTTAAATTAACATCAAGTCTTTAAGATGTAGCTTCCACCCACTGTCCTGATTCTATACTGTGGAGCCGAATATGACAAATGTAATCCCTTCTGCACTTGACAGCCCTTCAAATGTATGAGGACAGCCATCATGTCTCCTGTTGATCTTCTTTACTCAAAGCTAAACATGTTCAGTTTACTCAACTGATACTCAAATATCCCGAACTTAAGACCCTTTATCATTCTTGCTGTCTTCATCTGGATACTCTACTTTTTATCAATATGTCTTCTTAAGCTGTCATGCCTGGAATTAAATATAATACTCCAAATGAGCTTTGATGAGAGTGGAGTAGGGAGTGATAATCAACTCCTTATTTTGGGATTCTATGTCCTTCCCAATGCAGCCTAAGAGTGTTTTAGCATTTTTGGCTACTACTGTATACTTCTGACTTATCTTAAGCCTGCACTTCAGTAAAACACCCCAGATCTTTTTTTAGAACACCTGTTCTAATAGCTGGCAGAAGAACTGTGTATCCATGCTTCTCTAACCTTACATAAGTGGATTTGTTTGTTTGTTTTTACTTGCAGCGAAGGACTTTACATTTATCCTTAATAAATTTTCACCTTATTGGTCTCAGCCCAATGCTGTGTATCTGCCAAGACCTTTTTGGATCCACTCTTATACAAAACACATTACCTAGTTATCCTTACCAGCTTTGTTTTATCTAAAAGTCATGCCATCTCTATCTTTATCTAGGTCACAGAAAAAAAAAAGAAAAAACAAAGTCACATGAACAGGACCAAGTACAGATTTCTGGTATACCAAACTGGATAACTCCTATGAAGAAAGTGTGTGTGTTTGTGCATATGAGTGTGTGTGTGAGCAGTGATAGTGTCTGCAGTGGCAAAAATCCCTTAGATTTTAGACTATCTTTAAGCATTATCTAAATGTTAGGATTTTGAGCCTGAAAATTTTGTCCAATGATCAATGCATTTATACTATGGAAGGAAATTAAATGATATATAAATTAAGATTCTTACTAGAAATGACATAAAATATAAATAACAAAGAAAATTCAGTGAAAAGTAAAGATGGAGGGAGGCCAGGTAGCACAGTGAGTGCCAGCCCCAGAGTCAAGAGACTTGGGATTGTTTCCAGGCTCAGATACTTAACACCAACCCCCCCAAAAATTAAAAACTGGCCATTAACCTTGAGCAAGTTACTTAGCCACAATTGCTTAGGGGCGGCCAGGTGGTGCAGTTAGTAAGAGTGCTGGCCCCAGCTTCAGGAGACCTGGGATCGGTTCCGGCCTCAGATACTCAGCAACCACACAAAAATAACTGGCCGTGTAACCTTGAGCAAGTTACTTAGCCCCAATTGCTTAGGGGTGGCCAGGTGGTGCAGTGAGTAAGAGTGCCGGCCCCAACTTCAAGAGACCTGGGATCGGTTCCGGCCTCAGATACTCAGCACACACACAAAAATAACTGGCCATGTAACCTTGAGCAAGTTACTTAACCCTGATTGCTTTAACAAACAAACAAACAAACAAAAACAAAGTTAAGATGGAAAGGCAAACAACGCAGACAGAGATGATTTTACAAAACATATAAAAATAAGAAATTTCTATTCAACTCTGTTTTTTTTCAGCAAGAATGCTTGAAAGTCCTCTGTTCCACTGAATAACCATATTTTCCCCTGAAATATGATTCTCAGTTTTGCTTGGTAGGTGACTCTTGGTTTTAATCCCATCTCCTTTGCCCTCCGGAATATCATATTCGAGGCCCTTCAATTCCTCAATGTAGAAGCTGCCAGATCCTGGGTTGTCCTGATTGTGTTTCCACAATATTCAAATTGTTTCTTCCTTGCTGTTTGTAATATTCTCTCCTTGATCTAGGAATTCCGGAACCTGGCTATAATATTCCTAGGAGTTTTCTTTTTGGGATCTTTTTCAGGATGTGATTGGTGGATTCTTTCAACCTCTATTTTGCCTTCTGGTACTAAAACATCAGGGCAGTTTTCTTTGAGAACTTCCTGGAGGATGATTTCTAGGTTCTTACTTTGGTCATGGCTTTCAGGCAATCCAATAATTTTTAAATTATCTCTCCTGGATCTATTTTCCAGGACAGTGGTTTTTCCCATGAGATATTTCACATTGCCTTCTATTCTTTCATTTGTTTGGATCTGTTTAACAGCATCTTGATTTCTCATAAAGTCATTAGCTTCCATTTGCTCCAGTCTAATTCTGAAGGAATGATTCTCCCCATTGAGTTTTTGAGATTCTTTTTCCATCAGGTAAATTCAGATTTTTAAGGCATTCTTCTCCTCATTGCCTTTTTGGGCCTCCTTTGCCATTTGAGTCAGTCTGTTTTTTAAGGTATTATTTTCCTCAGTCAGGCTGTTGACTCTCATTTCATAATTTTCTTGCATTGTTCTCATTTCTCTTTCCAATTTTTCCTCCACTTCTCTTATTTGGTTTTCAAAATCTTTCTTAAGGTCCTTTATGGCCTGTAACCAGCTTGTATTTTCCTTTGAAGCTTTTGGTGCAGGAGTTCTGACTTCACTGTTTTCCTCCTGTTCCATGATTTGCTCCTTTTTGTCCCCAAAATAGGAGTGTAATGTTGGAATCTTGTGTCTGTTTGTTTCCTTTGCCTGCTCATTTTGCCACTCAATTACTTGACTTTTGGGCTTTTTGCCACAGTAGGACTCTGCCACCAGACAGGGGAGCTTTCATCCCAAACGCTGGGGTTTTCTCAGCTCCTGGAGGTATTAGATGGGTGTCCTCTCTGAGGTGTCCACATGCTCTGGCAAGCTGGACACACACCCCAGGACCTCCACCCTAGACTGCAATCCAGATCCAAACAGGTTAAAGCAAGAGCAATTACCCCTAAGACTGGTGCTTGGTCCCCCTACACTCTGCAGTCCAGGAGCTGAAGCTGCCATGTGGCACTGGCTGGCTGTGGTGGCCTCTTAGTGGCTTCTCGTCCTGGGGGTAAAAGCCACGCACTCCCACTTACTGGTCCTAAAGTCCAGACTGCACTGCCCTCTCACTTTGTCCTTTGCATCTATGTGTTGACAGATCTGGAAACTGCCACCTCTGCTGCTGATCTGGAGTCCCTCTGGCTGGCGGCTGGCCAGGCCCACCCTGGGGCTAAAGCCTTGGCATGGGGCTGTGCTCCGCTCCCAGAGCACTGTGCTGGATTCCTGCTGGCCTGTTGGGCTGTCCTCAGCTGGAGGTTAGCTTCTCTGTGTCATTTTGTGGCTCTGCAGCTCCAAAGTTTGTTTAGAGTACCCTTTTAACATAGATTGGGGAAGGTGGAAGCCAGAGCCACAGGAAAGTCGTTTTTCTACTCTGCCATCTTGGCACCACCCCCATAAGACCTTTTACATATATCATTTCAAGTGAGTTTTATTTATATACCAATCTTTTGAATTATGTAGTATAAATTCTGTTAACCCCATTTTCCAGGTTTAAAAAAATGATAGTATCAGAGATAAAAATAGCTTGCCCATGGTCACATAATTACTAGATATTCTTATTAGACTTTGAACCCAGATCTTCCTAGCTGTATTTCAAATATAGTATACATAAAACTATGTGGTCTCTTGACAATTGTGTGTTTATTAAATAGGGCCAGAGAGGATTAAAGTACAAATGTTGTAATAAAATGATTTGAGATTATTTTCAAAAAATAGAAACATAGGATTCAGAGCTAGGAAGCAGCTGAGACGTCATTTGCATTTTACAGATGAGGAAACTAACACCCAGTCTTGCCCATGGATGAAATGGCAGAGTCAGGATTGAACTCTGATGTTATGGCTAAAATCCTAGTGTCCTTTTGAATATTATGGGAAATAAAAGATTACTCAGAAGCTGTGTGTCTAAATATCATTAAACCTTTCTGCAAGATGAGAACCAAAGGCCTATATATTTAGAGATAGAGAGATATTTAAATACCTATATATATATATATATCCCCCCTCAAAAAAAAACTCATTGTTATCAAACATTTTAAAATGAACCTGTTTTATGTATAATCTGATCAACAATTGATTAGAAAAAAGTTTCAATACCAGATTAAGCTGGATCCTCAGAGGACATTATTTTCTTTTCTTATTCTCCTCTAATAGAGGAAAAAATAAAATTAACCAGCATATAAATCACCTTAAGTTTAAAAAGACATGATAATAATAATTATTATTATTGTTGTATAGCTCTATATGTCATTTTAAGGTTTATAAAGTGTTTTACAAACATTTCAATTAATTGTTAAGATAATCTTTTGAGGTAGGTACTATTATTATTGCCATTTTGCAGATAATGAAACTGAGGCAAACAAATTGAGTGACTTAACTGAGGATCACATAATTATTCAACTCAGGTCTTCCTGACTCTTTTTGCTATGTATTGTTTGCTGCTTTACTCAGTCACCACTTTCTTCAAACCAACTTTTTTGCTTAAATAACTCCCATCCTGAGACCCTGCTGTTCAAATTGGGGGATGGTTGAGTTGCCCCACTATTTTTAGGCCCAGCAGCAACAATGATTCACTTAATTTCCCAGCCATCTTTTCACTAGCACCCCTGATCCCTGGAATAAAAATCATGCCTTACAGGACAATGCATTTTTTTTTTGCTTTTTGGAGGAGGGAAGGTAGGGCAATTGGGATTAAGTGAATTGCTTAAGGTCACACAGCTAGTTTTGTGTTAAGTGTCTGAGGCCAGATTTGAACTCAGGTTCTCCTTACTCCAGGGCCAATACTCTATTCACTGCACTACCTAGCCACCCCAGGATTTAAAATTTTCACTCCCAGAAATCCCTCCTTGGGTAGCTGGACCTGATTGATGGGTTCTTCATTGTCTCACAGAATATTTAGGACACTAGTTACAGCCAACTTTCACTTCATTCCCTGGCCATCTCCTCACAAGGTACTATACTATCCTTTGCATGTCTTCCTTTACATTCCAGTACTTTATTCATAATCACATTTACTTTGTTTTTCCTCCTGGAAAGAATATAGTAATCTCCTCTCCTTACCATTTCTGTTACCTTCACAACCAAAATGCTCCTTTCTTGCGACCATTCCCCTATATAGGTTGTCTATACTTGTTGGAATGCAAAGTCCTTCAGGACAAGGACTATTTTTGCTTTTTCTATTTTTATTTCCATTGCTTGGTACATGGTACATTGTAGGAGATTAATATACATTTTCTTCATTCATTCATTAGCTAAATGAGAGAACATAGGCTAAGATAGCTAAGTCATTCACTGAGTGTTACATAGCTCTGAAGAGCTAAACTCAAAGCTATATTGTCTGAAAATGAGACTAGAACTTATGTCATTGTATTATTCTAGAGGTAGTTTGAGAACTCATTCTTGTTTCAACCAAATAAGATAATGTAAGCATTTGTGAGTTCATCTGCAGTGGATTAGTCCTTTAGATATGAGATAGAGGATGTTTTTTAATTTAATTACATAAAGCTGTTAGTAGCATCTCAAAGGAGTTTTTAATTCTGGTTTTAATGTACTGGATTTATCGTTATAATTGATAACTCCATCTAATTAAAAAGGGGTAAACTACATACAATATAATACAACACAATATAATACAATACACATTCAATAAGGGCTTGCTATGTATCAGGAAATCTTCAAAATACTGGGGATACAAATGAGGTAAAGACAGTTCTGCCCTCAAAGGGCTGACAGTCTGATACAGGAAAGCAATACACAAAAGAAAGCTGAACAAATCGGGTGAGAAGATAACTTGCACAGGGGCATAAGAATGGTGAAATCAAGTTCAAAAAGGGCAGATTGTGGGAAATGAAGAGTTACATGTGGGAAGTTATGAATTCTCTTTAGATGGAAGCTTTGGGAAGAGATTTCTGCTCTACTTCCCAATTCTCTAATCACAGGGACAGAGGCAAGTATGGGTACTGATAAGGTATAAGTAACCAAAACTGATGCAACCTCCATGTTGATGAATTTCCTGGTGATTTGTTTTTCTTTTTGATTTTTATTAACTATGAAGTGTCAGAGGGAGGTATGATTATGATGGAAAGTTCAGTTCACATTAACTTACTTATAAACTTATAAATTTAGCTTATGAATAATGACCTAAGTACATATACTAATGATGTCTTCCCAATTCTAGGATTATATCTATAATATGAGTAAAAGAAATTATAGAAGAAAAGAAGGAAAACAATTTGCTATGAATAAAATAATACTAGAAATAATATAGTATTATTGCTACCAAATTCAGTCATGTATTTAATTTCCTAATCTTGTACAACAGAGAATGAGTCTGATAGCGTCACTAAACACACACACACACACACATATAAAGAGAGAGAGAGAGAGAGAGAGAGAGAGAGAGAGAGAGAGAGAGAGAGAGAGAGAGAGAGAGAGAGAAAGTAAATGAAATGCTGTATGACCTGCATTTTTTTTTCCCATAGCAAATATGTTAAACTGCATATTGTGGTAGAAAGCCACAAAACATGCACTGAGACCCATAAGGATATTGAGTAGATAGGCTAGTCTCACTATTTCTGTCTGACAAAAGTTAGAGAATTCCTGTTCAAGTTAAGATATGAAAATATTGACCTAAATTATATGCCAAATAATGCACTTTGGGATCTTCATTTACATTTAATTCCTTTAAAAATTCTCTCAAAACTTATGGGATTTCTACTGTTTTCTGAGTTAATCATCAGTTTTGATGTGAAAATATAAACACAAGACTAGAAACTGGCTTTAATAGTTTAGACACCCAAAGTGAAAGCCAGAAAATTGAAAAAGAACAAGTGTGAATTAGAAAAATAAAGATATTTTCCACATCTAATATATTTCCAAATAACACACATACTCTGACAGCCTTTTGGCAATGGATCACGTCCAGTTCTTTTAACAGGCAGATACTGTATACGTGGCAAGGAGTGATTGAAAAATTGCACCAAGTGCTTTATTGGCTTCATGTCATTCCCTGAACAGGAGGCAAGTAATGAACACCATTCTTGAAGGAAAGCAGTCACTTTCTTTTCAAGTGCTAGTTCTGACTTCCCTAATAAATTATGTTTTTCTCTTTATTTTGTTTTTTTTTTCTTTTTAAAATGAGGTTGTAGCTTTAGAGAGAAGTTAGGGTGAGATTTCCACAAGTTATCATGCAAAAGGACAGCACCTTTAAATATAGTAATTAAGTGTGCATGGACTAAATATATTATTAAAAGTGGTACAACATTAGCATTTATTTGTCAACATTGACTGGTAATTCCTGGTCTCACATCAGAGATTACTGTAGAGTGAGGAAATTGTTTACTATATTACTCCCACAGCTCCTTATTTGTAGGAATCATCAGTGTATATTTCTATAATATCTAGAGGGAGAAAAAACTATCATTTTTATATGTAAATACATTTAACAAACCTCTCTGGAGATTAGAGTAGTTGCTACTGCTATTATTAATGAGCTTCATTCTTCATTTGCTGCTCCACCAATTTACTCAGGGGGGAAAAGAGGAAACTGAATACAATCTGGGACAAATATCAAACTTGGTAATTCCACTTAGCTAGTATATAACAAGTGGGGGAAAAAACTGTGCTTTGGAGTAGTGACAAAGGGTCTGACTTCAGGTACAGAATTTGTGATACTGTTGGCTTTCTTTCTTTGAAGAAGAGAATGCTTGCTGGCTCTCTCAACAACTATCCCTTTAAAAACAAAAACATTAAAGGTTTTTGTGCCCTTACTTTCGAATTGTTTTCTATATACCCTCTCTTTTTCCAACATCTAGGTGTGCTGGAAAGATTATTCCTCATCATCCTTCATCCACTTTTATCTACTTATATTTTTTCTTTACTCCCATCATCTGAATTAAAGTCTACAGTTTCTGGGCAAGAATTTTTAGGCCGCTTATACGTTTTGTATTCCTTTGATCAAATCTAGCAAATGTGAAGAGTTCAGGAAATCAGCCCCTTAATGTGAAAACAATATAGTAGAGAGATAGAGAACTGGCTTTGAAGTTGGGAAGATGTGGATTCAAGTCCTCCCTCATAGATATGCTGACTATGTAACACTGGACAAAATACTTAACTTCTTAGTGCCTTAGGCAATATCTATGACTGTAAGTTACAGAGAAGGTTCTAACTTGCATTGGTCCAGGCAATTTCTCCATCTGATAGTTCCATATAGCAATGCAATCATAGGTCTAGGCTCGATCTCCTATCCCCAGAAAGGATAACTTTGGTAGTAGGAGCTGGAGCTATGTGTAGCAAGGACTGTTCCCCATATGAAGCATTGAGATGTCAGTGTATTAAAAGTGGAATACCTAAGTGAAATCCTAACAAAAATGTATTTAAAATTGATCTGGACCCATTGCATACTTAGGTAGATTGATGTGCTTTTGTTTTTGGATAGCCATTGTGATTTACTAATTTAGGGAAGTGGTATCCAAAGTGGGTTGAATGAGATGATCCACTGGGTTTGGAGTATAAAATTTTAAAATTTCAATTTCTATTTATTTTGTATCTAAAAGCAAGAAATAAAGCTTTGCCACAGTAATATGGGTTGTATCCCATGGGTGTACACAGAATTGCCTTGGAAAATTCCAAGGAAAAAATGTCCTTCTCTATCAAGGATTTGTTGTCTTAACATGATTCAGTAAACTCTGGCTGGCATGGTGGGCCCTTAGTAAGTTCTGAAGATTGGAGAAGTATAAGGGAGAAGGAATTCTGGCTAAAGCTTGATCAAATAGAATTGGCCATTAAACCAGGAGGGACCTACCCATGAAGCCTTAAAAAAGAGTGAATGACCTTGTACTCAGAGGTCTTTTCTCTTCCCATCTGCAGACTGTATCAGCATCCTCATCACCATTATTGTCATCATCATCATCATCATCATCATCATCATTATGATCACTGACATTCTTTTTTTTTTCATTTTGGAGGGCAATTGGGGTTAAGTAACTTGCCCAAGGTCACATGGCTACTTTGTGCATGTGTGTGTGTGTGTGTGTGTGTGTGTGTGTGTGTGTTAAGTGTCTGAGGACAGATCTTAACTCACGTCCTCCTGACTCTAGGGCTGGTGCTCTACTTACGTCACCACCTAGCGACCCCTATCATCACTAATATTCTTATAGCTCCATAAAGTTCACAAAGTTCTTTATACAGATTACCTCATTTGATTCTTACAAGAACCTTGGGAGGTAGGTGCTGTTATTATTATTGTTTTAAAGATGAGGAAAATTAGGCAGAGAGAGGCTAAATGGTTTACCCAGAGACACAGTTAGTAAGTATTTGAGGTGAGATTTTGGATCTTCCTGACTCCATATTGAGTGCTTTATCCATTAAATACCTAGAAATATCTGAGACTTTCCTTGGAGGAATGGGAAAGGAGGGTTGTGCCCTTCTCTCTTACTAAGCACATGTTAGTGCCAACATGCTTCTGCTAATTCTCCTGCCCCGCCTGGGTCATCTTGATATTGGATTATAAATGAGAGCACTAACTGTTTCTTCCGGTTTGTGTTTCTTTGAAAGATAATAATTGACTGGATATTCGTGATAAGAGTATAGTTTAATGAATTGAGTAAGAGCGTTAGATTTGGACTAGACTGGGCACTCAAAAAAATGAGTATGAATCCCACCGCGGACACCTGCTTTGTGATCCTGGGGGAGTCACTTAATGCCCTCTGTATCTCCATTTGCTGATTGTAAAATAATGAGATAAGACAAGTTCTAAATTCCCTCCTCTCTGTCTCTCTGTCTCTGTCTCTGTCTCTCTCTGTCTCTCTGTCTCTCTCTCTCTCTCTCTCTCTCTCTCTCTCTCTCTCTCTCTGTCTCTCTCTCTCTCTCTCTCTCTCTCTCTCTCTCTCTCTCTCTCTCTCTCTCTCTCTGTCTCTCTCTCTCTCTCTCTCTCTCTCTCTCTCTCTCTCTCTCTCTCTCTCTCTCTCTCTCTCTCTCTCTCTGTCTCTCTCTGTCTCTCTCTCTCTCTCTCTGTCTCTCTCTGTCTCTCTCTCTCTGTCTCTGTCTCTCTCTCTGTCTCTCTCTCTCTGTCTCT